>NW_012106586.1:2625443-2627115 GCF_000951045.1 Mandrillus leucophaeus
CTTCCCCCCATAATCCCATATGCTTTTTTGTAATCATTTTTATGGGATTTATAGGATGTCCAGCTCATGCACAAGTGACAGACTCTTGTTTGTAATCTCGGTAGCTTAGCCTCCCGAGAGTAATCCATCCATCCATGACTGAGTTTTGATTCAAGAAACAGGGCTTGTGATCAAGATATTGATTCTATACCTTATAAACCAGGGAACAGTTGAAAAAAACTAAAGCTTAGTCTCCTTTAAGACAACTGAAGCCTGGAAAAGTTGTACTTTATATATGCATATGTGAAGAGTAGCAGGGAATTTTCTTGCATTCAATTTTCTTATTCCTGAGAGGTTAGATGGTTCAAATGTGCTGGGGCAGGGCTTTTCACTGGGCTGTCAGAGCTTCCTATCCCTCATTATTTTCAAGTTTTAAGAAGATATTTAAAATGCTTATGTTTCTATACATTACATTAACTTTTAAATCTTTTAAATATGAATATTATAGTAAATAATAAATCGTACTTCACAAATGCAAAGACCTTCTGTGCCCATGTTTAGCATATTTGGTCGATTTCTTTTCCATGGCACTCAACGACAGCGGAAGAAATTTCTTTAGGGTGACAGATTGTCAGCACGTTGACACAGATTGTTTTAGATGCATATTTTTAGTGGGAATGAACAGAATTTAAGTGAGCTTTTCTCAGAACTGTAATAACACAGAGAAGACTTGCTATTTCATGTGTCAAGCTTACAGGACTTTTTTCCCCCTCTTTGGATTATAGTCAACCTAATTAGCAATTATTAACGAGTATCTTATAAAATAAAAAGAAAATTTGGAATTTGCTGAAAGCATCCTAACATCTAGTAGAATAGCACTATTGACAAGTAGTAAAGAAATTTATCTCAAATCTCCCTTGCCCAAGATAGAGAAAAATTAATTAAGAATAATCTAAAATTTTTTTCTGGTCCTTCATTGTACTTCATTACTTAATTAGTCCTTAGAGGAACCGTCAAAACTTGGTAGGTGGAGACAGCCTTTGCTTATATTTATCTGTGAGATGGAACTAGAATATGGAGTTCACAGGACATCTTTTCTCTAATGTGTATCTTTCTTTTCTTTTCTTTTTTTTTTTTTTTTGAGGTAGAGTCTTGCTCTGTCACCCAGACTGGAATGCAATGGTGCGATCTCAGCACACTGCAACCTCCACCTCCTGGATTCAAGCAATTATCCTGCCTCTGCCTCCCTAGTAGCTGGGATTACAGGCGCCTGCCACCATACCTAGCTAATTTTTGTATTTTTAGTAGAGACAGGATTTTGCCATGTTGGCCAGGCTGATCTCAAACTCCTGACTTCAGGTGATCCGCCCACTTTGGCTTCCCAAAGTGCTGGGATTACAGGCATGAGCCACCACACCTGGCCCATATCTAGTTTTAAAACTATGATTATTTCATAGAATCCTGGTTTCTTCAGAAAATACTTTATCAGGATGAAGGGCTAATTGTGTAGTTATGACCTAGTTACTGCTGGAAGTGCTGGAAATCATTCAATAAGAAGGCAGGTGTGTGGTATTTACTCTCTCCAAAAATTTGGGACCCTCTCTTCACTGCGTAGGGGCCATGAGGACTAGAGTTCCGAAAGGAAGCTGGGACACACATGAAACCCCTCCTTTTTTTTTTTTTTTTTTTTTTT
>NW_012106586.1:2627305-2644416 GCF_000951045.1 Mandrillus leucophaeus
CACCACGCCCAGCTAATTTTTGTATTTTTAGTAGAGACCGGGTTTAGTAGAGACTATGTTGGTCAGGCTGGTCTCGAACTCCTGACCTTGAGATCCACCTGCCTCGGCCTCCCAAAGTGCTGAGATAACAGGCGTGAGCCACTGCACCCAGCCAAAACCCCTTTTAATGAAGGAATGTCCAAGCTGGTTCCCCAGAGGATGAAATTAGGCAGGGATCTAACGGGGAAGAGCTATTTCCAGAGAGGAGAGAACAGGCCTGGCTTCCTAAAGGGCTGTCTCAGATCTTCATTCAGCACTGGCCCAAAGGAAAGTATTTCTCCACGTCATTTGAAATGGCCACCGTGCCACACACAGCCCTTACCTGGATTTCTTTTAAACTGCAAAGATTTTAAAGGAGAGGTCTTTAAGGACATGGAACCCAGGGAGGAGGAAACACCTATAAATTTTATGTAGAAGAGAAAACAGTTTTAATTTTTTTCTGGAAAAAATAATGAAGAGCTTCCAGGGACCTTCAACAGTTATCTGCAGACACTGTAGGTTTCTTGGTGTGATCGCCAGCAGGGCTTTTCCAAGCAGATCCACAAACGTCCAGTGAGAATGTGGATCTAGCTCTATAGATTCTGGCGCTGGGGGCCGAAGTGCCCCCTCAACACTTCAGGAGCCCTGCTACCTGCCCTGCGCTATCCAGATCCTCACTCAGCTGTCAGAAGGCTTTTCCCTTCTCCTTAAGGGAAGGAGGCTTTAAGGCGTTACCATCGCTCCAGAGGCAGGAATAAAAGAAGCCTACAGTGGTAACTTAAAAACAACAAATACAAAAATAAAACTACTAAAACTTAGTTGCAGAATGAGTGACATTCACAGCTTCACTTCTGACCCTAAAACTGTGCCCCTTGACAAAGGTGTGCCCTTGGTCTTAGCCTGTGTCAGCCTTCCCTTCTTGGGTGAAGGATCATCTAGGTGGGAAGCACTTGGAAACTTTATTTGTAGTTACTGAGCCAAAGTTTGTACTTAAAACTATGATTGTCAAGCATATTTAATGACCAAGAGAAAGCGTTGGTAAGGTAAATAATGATAATTTTTCATATATAAACTGAGCTATGCAAAATATGCACATATAAAAAAGACTAGCAGGATGAAAAAGAATATATCAATTTACATATATTTGGATGGTAAATTCATAAATGAGTTTTTTCTATGTGTTTTATGGATTTTTTTCATGTTGTAAAATGCTGTGTTGATTTTTATAATCAGAAATATATCACATTTTAATTAATACATGTTTTTGAATTGATTCTATAAAGAAGAGGTTTAGGAGAAAGCCAACCATGAGTTGTAGCTGGCATGCATATTAAAAACAAAATACTTACCCCCAAAACCCATAGAAACAAAAGTGGCCCACTGCAAGAAAAATTAGGATATTATGGGAAGGAGGATCACTTGCAGAATCTTAAAATATTTAAATTATGTTGCTGTCAAGAACACTCATGTTTTTATTACCAATATATACTATTCAGTACTTTTTCAAGACGCTAGTCCACCTCAGCATGGTGTCACAAAGTTCCACTTCATGAGTCTCTAGTGGACATTTGATAGTGTAGATACCTCTGCATAAGTTGGATTTTAAATGTACCAAAATATCATAATAAATTTATGATGATGCAAGGTACACAAAACTGTGCTGCTGCAAAATCTATTTTAATCTTTAATTTCACATTACTTTTTTTTTTTTTTTTTTGAGATAGAGTCTCACTCTGTTGCCCAGGCTGGAATGCAATGGCACAATCTCAGCTTACTGTAACCTCTGCCTCCCAGGTTCAAGTGATTTTCCCTGCCTCAGCCTCCACAGTAGCTGGGATTACAGGCACCCACCACCACACCCGGCTAATGTTTGTATTTTTAGTAGAGACAGAGTTTCACCATGTTGGCCAAGCTGGTCTCAAATTCCTGACCTCAGATGATCCGCCCGCCTTGGCCTCCTAAAGTGCTAGGGTTACAGGCATGAGCTACCGCGCCTGGCCTACTTTACTTTTTTGAATTCCAGGTGTATTACTCATTAAATGTGGACATTGTAGCAAAGAACAGTGTAGTTTCCATGGTAGTGGACTGTATTGTGTTTTATTTGGTTCTTCTATATTACTTGGTTGTTTTTTTTTAATCTGTGTTTGGCTATTTGAAAGTTTATATTTTGATCAAATGAGTAAGATCTGGTATTCGATAGCACAACCAGGTGATTATAGTCAACAATAATTTATTTTATATTTAAAAATAACTAAAACAGCCAGGCACCGTGGCTCATGCTTTTAATCCCAACACTTTGGGAGGCCAAGATGGGCAGATCAGCTGAGGTCAGGAGTTTGAGACCAGCCTGGCCAACATGGTGAAAGCCCATCTCTACTGAAAATACAAAAATTAACTGGGCGTGGTGGCACACACCTGTAATCCCAGCTGCTTGGGAGGCTGAGGCAGGAGAATCGCTTGAACCCAGGAGACAGAGGTTGCAGTGAGCCAAGATCACGCCATTGCACTCCAGCCTGGGTGACAAGAGCAAAACTCCGTCTCAAAAAACAAATAAACAACTAAAACAGTAGAATTGGATTGTTTATAACACAAAGGAAGGATACTTCTTGAGGTGATGGATATGCCATTTACCCTGAGGCAAAATGCCTATTTCAAAATATCTCATGTACCCCATAAATATATACACCTAATATGTATCCACAAAAACTAAAAATTTTAAAGTTTATTAAAAAATAGAATAATTTACATTTCAGTAATTGGTTATAGTAAGTTTTTAAGAGAAATGAATAAAACTTCGCATTAACTATTCAGACTTGAAACTATTTCATCTGCAACTATATAGACTGTTAAGGCGGGTGTTCCCACTTTTTTAGGAATTTGATGGAGAGGTTGTCTTACTACCATAGGTTTTACTTGGTTTAGGTTTTCTTTTCTATAGTATTTTTATATTTTAAAGAGTCCAAACTGTTCATTTAATGGCATGACTATTCATGGGTGGAGTCTCCCAGAGCTGATTAGCTGTTTGAATGCAAGTTTATTACTCATAATGACACTTTCTTTAAGTGTTAAAGTTTTGGTAAACATTTCATCTGAATTCATAAAATTAAAATTGTTGATATTTCATTATCACTGAAGGGAGAAACTATAGAATTAGCAGTTGATTCTGTTTACACTGTGAATAATTATCTATGGGAAGGGTACCCTGATTAAATCTGACCTATTTAAGAGATAAGTGAATCTTAAATGCTTAATTTACAAAAGTTTGATCTATATCCAATGGGAATGAATCTCTTTTTGTATTCCATGATTAATTTTTTTCAAGAATTCCTTAACTTCCATGTTATTTTCCCTGTTTAATTTTGCAGAGGCTATAACTTCCTCAATGCAAGGTTCCTTCACTCTTGAGAATCTCCTAGTTACTAGTGGCCACCATGTGTCACATAATGAGCTTCTATACTGAAATCAAACCAAGTTTGTTTCATCTGCCTTGTAAGAAATGGTAGTTATTCTTCTGTGAAGACATATATAAAATGATCAGTGATGCATGTAACTGAAAGTCCCTCAGGGAGGCATTTATTTGTGAAAAGTGTCATCTCGTTCTCTAAGAACGTCCTCAGCGTTTTTTGTTTGTTTAGGGGAGGGCACAGGAGCACGGTGGCATGGTGTTACATTTGGTGATTTGGTGCACACAACAGTTTGTGGTCATGCCCTTCAATGTAACTCTTGTCCCACTGGCCTATCCAAAGTGCAGATGTATCTTCTTATGGATGGCTTTTTAAAAAAATAGCCCATCCTCAATGGACAAAAGCTATTGCAAACAATGTTAAATCCTTAATAAGAAAATAATTTCAAATTGCTGTGCGTCGACAATATTTGAAGGGAGTGGGGATGTTGTAAGGGATCTTTTTAGAAAGAAAGAGCTGAGAGGCATGAATTTTGCAGTGCAGAGAACGTGAGCTTTAGATTGAAGCTCCAGTTGAGTGGCCTTTCTGTACTTCAGAGTCAACATTATAAAATAAGATTTAATTGACCTCTCAGGGTAGTCGTGGCAGTGAAATGATGCAGGGGAGACAAAGCTTTACCTCTGTCCTCTTAGAGTCCTGGCTGGGTCTGAGAATTAAATGGACATGACAAATTAAGCCAGGCACAGTAATCCCAGCTACTAGGGAGGCTGAGGCAGGAGGATTGCTTGAGGCCAGGAGTTTGAGACCAGCCTGGGCAACATAGTGAGATCTCCATCTCTAAGAGAAAAAACAAATTGACAGAACAAATTCACAGGAGAAAAGCATACCAATTTATTTAATGTAAGTTTTATGTGGCACAGGAGCCCTCAAAGGAAAATAAAGATTAGAAAAAAACACAGAGTCAGGTATTTTTATATATTGAATTGGACAAACAAGGGTAAGTTGTTAAATGAGATAAGGCCAGCAGGCTTGGCCTAGGATAGGTAACTGTCGGAGAAGGAACTAGGATGATGAGGGTTAATTAACAGCCTTTGCACAGATGTCCCTTGGATTCAACCTTCTATCCCTGGTGATAAGAATGCTACTTTCTTTTTGGAGTAGGAAGGACATCTTTCACCTGGGAGTTTCACCCCCTGCCTTTCAGAAACAGAACGAAGGTCACAGTGGTCTTCTTGTGACTCCTGTTTTTTAAGTTCCCTTAAATCAGAACCGTCAATATGCCAGAATGTCTTATTTTTAACTCCTTTGGTGGCATGAATGTAGGAGCTCCTACCTGAGTCTAAACACATGCAGCCCCTTCCCAGACACAGAGTCACGGCCATAGATGATTATGTGGGATCTGACAGAAGTTTGTCACTTGAAAATAGTTTCGCACAAGTCTGCTGCGTTGGAGGGCAGCTGTGGGCTGCGGGAGAGCCTGGAGAGAGTAGTCCCTGTGGACTTGCCTCCGTCCCTGAGTGTGTTTAGATGAACAAGGATCTTTCCCCTGAACATTCATCTGCATGGATTTTTAAGGACTCCTTCTCTGGAAGACGCCCTCACAGCATTTCAGGTGCTCTTGCTAATGACAGATGAAGCTGCCGTAAAGCAGGGAGATGTGAATAAGCAAAACATATTTTCTCTTTCAACCCAGAAGAGCAAAATAGTAACTCTACTTCATGAAAGCAAACTTGGATATTTCCAACAGAACACTCAGATCTTCAGGAAAATGTAACATATTTCCTAAAGGAGATTAAAGATGAAACCTTTCATCTTTATCCATATATGGAGAATATATGGCTCCATATATTCTACCATAATCATCATAACGACAGCAGCTCACATTTATTGGGCCTTTTAATGTACCGTCCATTGCTTTAAGTGCTTTACACATACTGTGTTCACTTATTTAATGTCAGTCAACTCCTAAGCCCCTGTTAGATAATCTTCATTTTACATGAGGAAGCCAAGGCACCCAAAGATGCGATGTAACTTGTCCACACTCAAACAGCGGCAAAGCCAGCGTTTAAACCAGACATGCTGATTTTAGAACACTGACTGCATATGCTGCATCTATAACGGGTAAAAATGTACAATGGAGAATGGTGGGAACCAGTGCCAGGAATCTGTGTAGACCTGGTCAGAGCAGGAAAGGAAATAAACACAGTTACATAATTAGAAAACAACAAATTGGATAATAAGGTCAGTCCTGAAAAGTCAACCAAAAGATGCTCACGCCAGACGTTATTGCACAATATCTTGAATCAGGTCCAGGTATCTAAAACAAGCCTCTTTCCAGTGGTTTTTCAAGAATCTTGCATATGATATAGGGTGAAGCAACTCATTTTGACTTTAAAGGAGTTGTGTGGCAGGTTCCTGGACACCTGGAGGCACTATATGAATTTCAGCCTAAAAATTCATCCATAGGAAGGAGATTGGCTGAACTGAGAAAGCGAACATTTCACAAGAAATACATATGTCTCCATGCGAAGAAGTAGCTCCCTGGATGATCGCCGTCATGCTGCCTGTTTCCATCTCCAAGCCCTGCTGCAGCCTGCCTCCTTGTCTCCACCCAGGCCTGGAAAACCTAACCCTCATAGAAGTCTCAGTAAGCAACAGTGAGAATAACCATAGGGTGTTACAGGAGAGATGGTTTTGGCAGCCAAAAAGGGCTTATGATCCCAAGATCCACCTTAAAAGTGTTCTGTTGCACAATTCTGTATTAATTCTGAGCAGAGGCAGCAGAAGGCATCTTTCGGGGTGGAGAATTTCTGAGATCTTAACCGTCAGGAAAACGACACTTCCAGGCAGCCGTGGAAACTGAAATCCAAGCCCTAATCTTGCTCAGAGCTTCTGAGGTCTGTTTATAGGAAAACACTGGATTATTGTCTGAATAACATACATCCAAGTTACAATGGAACATAAATCTGCCGTATGGAAAGAGAATGAACATTTGCTGGGTAGAGTTTATGCCTGGCTAGATGCTCCACCTCCAAGCCCTAGTTATTCTACTAGGGAGTGCAGTCCGCGCTCCCTCTTCTGGGATGGCTGTGGAGCCCAGGGCATCTCTCTCTCAGGCTTTCAACAAGTCTTATGGGCTGTCTAGACTCGTTCTCCTGGAATGAGTTAGTGCTCTGACCTGAGGAAAATTCCCCATGTTTCTCAGTGTCAAGCCAAAATCTCTAGGGCTTTGGTATTGCCCCATAGTTCTGGCCCGTTGGCCAAACACATAACTCTCTTTGCAGCTCATACAGGTAAACGTGAGCCAGTGCTGCTCTTACAACCTACCTCCCACATCCCTGTCTGTGGGTGGCTCTCTCCTGAAGATGGTACTTCTCCAGAAGTTTCCAAATGATCAGAGAAGAGCTGCTTCTGGGTACTCCTCCTCCTCCTCCTCCTCCTTCTTGCCAGAGGCCTTGAATTTGCTATTGAGAGATTTGGCAATATACTCTGAAACGTGAAGATAACGAAGTGGTTGGGTGTGAACAAATGTTACTTGACTATTCAAATATTAAAAATATAATATACGTGGTGCATTAGTCCATTTTCACACTGCTAATAAAGAACTGCCTGAAACTGGGTAACTTGGAAAGAGGTTTAATTGACTCACAGTTCTGCAGGGCTGGGGAAGCCTCAGGAAACTTACAATCATGGTGGAAGGGGGAGCAAGCGTGTCCTTCTTCACATGGCAGCATCAAGGAGAAGTGCAGAGCAAAGTAGGGGCAGAAAGCCACTTATAAAACCATCAGATCTCATGAGAACTCACTCATTATCACAAGAACAGCATGTAGGTATCTGCCCCCATGATTCAATTACCTCCCACCAGGTCCCTCCAATGACACGTAAGGATTACGGGAACTACAATTCAAGATGAGATTTGGGTGAGGATACAACCAAACCATATCACATGGTAACCCACGTGAGAGATTTGTTGTATGAATAGCAGAACTTTCTAAAGTTTTGCCTTGCAGAAAACACTTCCTATTATTGTTCCAAATAAGTATACATCATCTTAGAACTTGTCTTTACAAATATGAACAATGAGTAATGGCAGGGAAACAAGTGATTAAGATTCAGTGATTGAGGCTTGGTTTCTATACTGGCAACTCGATGGAGAGCTTGAAGACCAGCAGCTACATTCCCTGTCTTGATCATCCGGGGGTAGGAAAAGTATTGAAAGATGGGATGACTAATGCCTGCTAAATGCTCGCCAACTTTAAAAAAAAAGTGACTTTAGTATTATGAGATACGAATGGTATGTTTTAATTAGAAACTACAGCAATCCTAAGTGAGCTTCATTTCTTACACAAAATATAGGAAGATGATACATGTTCACTGTGCTTGAGAACTTTTTCTCAAATTCAGTGCAGAAAGGCAGTCTGTGAGGCAGTAGGAAATGTAGATGCTGGAATTCTGTTATCAGTATGTGTATCAGTTCTGACTGAGTTGTAAAATAGAAGCCTGAGGTGCTGGATATTAATTTAGCAATAGATAAGTCTGAAAGTAGACTTACCTTCAATTTCATCATAAAAGTCAACCTCCCACCTAACATGTTGAAACTCCTGTGGTTGTGAAAGAAGAAAAATGAGGTTCTACTTCCCTTTCATTCCATGAGCCCCTTCAGTGGTTACTGCCTCACTAGACGTGCAAGTTACTAGAACCACAGAATATAAACTGTTACATAAAATGATGAAATATGCACACAGAAAATAAGGGAGCCTTTTAAAATAAGAACTAATTTGTATGCTTTGGAAAGACTCAAAGGTGAGTTTGTTATTTTTTTAAGTGAATTAGATATGGGTGAGACAACTGTGAAAACCTGGAGAATTTTTTTTAAAGTCATGAAGGATGTGCACTCAAATTGCCTTGTAATTTTTCCTTTACTTAAAAAAATCTCCGTGAAACTGTACATTTTCTAACTGAAATCACATTGACACATTGCAATATCTATGTGTGATGGAGAATATGGAGCCGGGAGAGCCGTTCTTGGATGCAGAACCACATTTTGGTTGAATGACTTTATGTTTATGTGTTCGTACTTAAATGCAATATGTATGTGGTCAGGTTTCATGGCTTTTTCAAGTGACTGACTGCAGGTCTTAAGTAAATTGGATGACAGGATTGTACGAGATTTAAAAAACGAATTTAATATAAACTCATCAATTTGTTGAAACTGAATATCAAAATGAGAACCTCAATGTTTGGGGAACAGTTAAATCTACAACATAGTAATTTAGTAGAGGTTCACAGAGTCAATTTAAGGAATATCTCATGATATATAAAAATATATATGTATATTATTAAATTGTATATTTGTAAAGATGTGGCCCAGATATGAACTTTATTTACCTCCATTCATATAATAAATAAATATCACACAGATGAGTTGTGCTGTCCACCTCTTGTGCGTGTGCACAGATCAGCCTCTGGACCCAAAATGCCACATCTCTCTTTCCCATGTGTTAGTATTGAAGTTCTGCCAGTCCTTCAAAAACTGACTCAGATGTTACCATTACCTGAAGGCTCTCCTAGGTTCTCCACATCAAACTGTGGTTCACTTAGCCAAACCTGTTTGTCGTTAATACGTTGGAATATTGCCTACTGTTTCCTGTAGCTAGAAGTGGTGCTTAGTACTGTGGTTTTTGGAATCACAGTACTGAAGAGGCATCTGAGAACTGTGTATGTGTTTGTACACAGTACCCAATCTCTAGTTTTTCTAAAATGCTCTCTCTGGCACATTTGCTTAACTTATTTTAAAGAGCGCACACTGAAATCGTATGACAAGCAGCACAAGAACTTCTGTCTTCTGTGTCGGAAGAAGTAACAAATGATTATACACAGCAAGGACAAAGATATGAGTTTTTAGAGAAAAAAGCACCTTAGCAATAATATTCCACTGGCGAAGTAACTACCTATGCGTATCATATATTATATACATTGGCAAAGCATTTTGTTTAAACTTTACCTTTTAGTTTTTTCCAGTATGTATAAAATGCTTGTCTTAATTTATAGTCATTTTCTGCTGGGGGTGGGGTAAGGAATGGCCGTTTTAATGATATTAATGTACAGTGGATTCTTGGCTATGAAGGAGTGTTACCAGTTATTACAGCTTGTATTAAAAGTGTGAAGATAGAAATAAGTGGTGCCTGTTTGAAAAGCTATAAGATTTAGAAGCCTGTCTGCTCTGACAGGGATGGTAAAGCTAATTTTAATTCTGAAATGTAACTTCCGTGTGTTTTACAGTTTAATTTTCTATAATGTTAACCAATTTTATATACTTAGTTTTGTAGCTTTATAAGTATATTAATCTAACAGTTAAATAGAGAAAAACAATTGTTCCTACACCTATAGGACTAGAATGTGTGGCTAGTTTCTCTTATTGGCGCCCCCACACAGTGGCGCTTTCTGGAAACACATTCTAAATGTAGAAGTGTCTTTAAAAATGAGCTTTTCCTCTTTTTCTGTTAAGACAGAGCTTCCTTTGGGCTGGCATTTTGTTTACTCTGAAGGGGCTCCTCCGGGAGAGACACTCTGAACCCGGTGCACTGGGGGTGCCAAGCTGCCGCAGCCTGCTTTGGGGACCCTGCTGAGTGACTTCTCAACTTAGTGCACAGAAAAATGAATTCTGTGCACTTAAAATCAGAGTCTCTGCCCAAGGGAACTTCTAGCATCAAGAAAAGGTAGAAGCTAGCTGAGGTTTAAGAGGTTTGTGTAGGAGAAAAATGAGGCGTTAAACAGTTCAACGCTGCCAGCAGATTTTTAGCATTGTTTAATAGCTTTAAATTATGGAGGTCTTAGGTCCAGAATGTAACAGTTATCCAACTCACTGACATTAAACATGCAGTTGCCAGTTTCTGTTTTCTTGGTCATTAATTTTCAGTCTATGTATTTTAGGTGCTTTGCTAAGGATTTTGTTAAAATAACTTTTCTTGTTTGCATTCTCATTTCCTACAAATTCGGACTTTGCTTTAGAATCCAACAGATACTTGGAGTTAGCTTATTTTTTCCTTCTACCCTTATTTTTTTCCTTCTACCTTTTATTTAATGAAGAGGCTGGGTGTGGTGGCTCACACCTATAATCCCAGCACTTTGGGAGGCTGAGCTGGGCATATCACTTGAGCACAGGAGTTCAATACCAGCCTGCACAACATGGCAAAAATCTATCTCTATAAAAAATACAAAAATACAAAATTAGCCAGGCATGGTGGTGCACACCTGTATTCCCTACTTGGGAGGCTAAGACAGGAGGATCACCTGAGCCCAGGGCGGTCGAGGCTACTGTAAGCCAAGATCATGCCACTGCACTCCAGCCTGGGCAACAAGAGTAAGACCCTGTCTCAAAAAAAAAAAAAGTAACGAGGTAAGATATCTTTTGTCTGGTTATACTAAAAGCTGTAATATGTGTAATTTACTCAAAAGCAGAGCTTGCTTTGGAAATCTCTACATGCTTGAAATTTAAAGCAGTGCAGATATAGTCTCCATATTAGTCCGTACTGTAAACCATGCTGGTGTTCTAGGGATTGAGTATGAGTGTTTATAAAATGGCACATGACACTTAATTTTGAAACTGTGGAAATATTTAAACTACTGTCTTGATGAAGGCTGTAGATCAATGTGAGAACTTACTAGTTCTCATATTGATTTGAAGGCATTCAAAGATGCTAAATGATTGCCAATATAGCTTTTTTTTTTTTTTTCTGGACTGTTTAATTCATGGTAGGTATATCCAGTATGTATAAGAAAGTTAAAAAAAAATGCAAACACTTGAATCTCAAATAACAGTTTGCAGTGCTCTAATATATCTGCTACTCTAAAGGGCAGGTCATAAGAGCAGGCTGCTGGTGATGAGATGAGAGGTCATTCTTCATTTGTTGGAAGATCAATTTTATTTCATGCCCTGGAAATGCTTGCTTTACGAAGAAACATACGTAGGGCAGTGTGTATCATGAAGTCTCCAAAAGAGAAAGGATTTGTTCACAGGGCTAAGTTGAGGAGGCAAGAGAACAGCTCTCAAATCCACCTCCCTGTACATAGGCTTAGGAATATTTTTGGGTTAGGAAGAAACAGGTTCATTTGTGTAAGCCTAGTGGGGGTTCATGGCACTTCATATGACATATATACAGAAGATGGCAGCTTTAGCATGATCTGTGGGTGGAGTTTTTTGGTTCTCTGGCTTCAAAAGGCCACCTCTCAGGCATTTGCACAGGCCCACTTGAAGGGTTGGTGGTCTCAACTGGTTTGAACTGAACAGCAGCTGGCCCAAGTTCCTGAAAAACAACTGAAGCCAACATTACCACGGTGACCCAGGAATGTCGCCTGTAATGCAGCCAGTGCTGGTTAAGTTTCAGTGTTCTGTGGCACGGCCTTCAACTTCATGGAAAAGGGACAAAAATAACATAAAGCAAGTGGCCAGAAACAAGCAGAGCAGCAGTTGTGATCAGATTAACCTCTTGGTTTCACTGCTATGAACATCTGGATACAGGTTTTTTGTATAGAAATATATTTTCAGTTCTCTTCAATACCTAGAAGTGGAATTGGTGAATCATAATGATAACTCTGTTTAACATTTTGAGGAGCTGTCGCACTGTTTTCTGAAGTGGCTTCCTCATTTTACCTTCTTACCAGCAATGCACTAGGTTCCAGTTTCTCCATATCCTCACCAGCACTTGTTATTGTCTGTCTTTTTTTTACTAGAACCATTCTGATGGGTTTGAAGTAGTATGCTATTGTGGTTTTAGTTTCCATTTCCATGATGAGTAAGGATGTTAAACATCTTTTCATGTGATTATTAGCCATTTATGTATCATCTTTGGAGCAATGTCTATTCAGATTCTTTGCCCATTTTAAGACTGGGTTATGTCTTTTTAGTGAGCTATAAGTGTTCTTTATATATTCTATATACAAATTCCAAATCCCATATCAGATATATGATTTGTAAATATTTTATCCGATTCTGTAGGTTGTCTTTTTACTCCTTTTTTATGGGGTTTTTTTTTTTTTTTTTGGCAGCACAAATGTTTGTAATTTTCATAAAGTCTAATGTATCTATTGTTTCTTTTGTCCTTTATGCTTTTGATGTCTTATCAAAAAACTATTGCCTAGCCCAAGGTCAAAAAACTTTACTCTGTTTTTGTGTAGGAATTCTATAGATGTAGCTCTTAAACTTAGGACTATTATTTATTTTGAGTTATTGTTTGTTAATGGTGTGAGGTAGTTGTCCAACTTCCTTCTTTTGCATGTTGATATATAGTTGTACCAGTTCCATTTACTGAAAAGACTATTCTTTTTCCTATTGAATTGTCTTGGTAACTTGTTGAAAACCAAATGACTAAAACAGGAAGGATTTATTCCTGGACTCTCAGTTCTATCCCATTTATTTGTACGTCTATCCTCAAAATTATTTTAATAAAATCAAATAGTGAGCACATTAATCCAGTGTGAGTAATTCATGGATCCATTACTAAATCCATATGAAAAATACAGAATGGAAAACTATCTTTATTCCTGTTACTGTAAATGTTTTGCTGTATTTCCCTTGAGTGAGACTTAGACCATTTAATTCCTTTACAACAGCTATTCCTACCTGTTTCTTTTTTTTAACTCACTCTGCTCATGTTACTTCTTTTCCTGTGCACTGGAGAAGCCAGAAGTAACACTGCAAAGCAGCATAACCCCTAAAAATCACTTGTCTGTCTCACACATACAGGAAGAAAGGAATAAAGGGTAAATTTCCTTTAAATATTTTATGTTTTATTGTTCTCTTTTCTACCGTAAGCTACTCATTTACTGCATCTGATACTGAGGCTCTACAGCAGCCGTGCACTTTAGTCTGTCTCTTAGTACACTTTTGGAGATATTGTCATCAGTGGTTTAAATCACGAGTTGCCTTAATTTAAAGACAAGAAAGAGAGCATTCTGAACAAAACATCAACATTTTTTTAGCCCAAGTTCAAACTGGTTTTTTTGCTCCCCAAAATTTTTTTTCCTTTTTTTTTTCTTTTTTTTGAGACAGGGTCTTACTGTGTCACCCAGGCTGGAGTGCAGTGCCACAGTCATAGCTCACTGAAGCCTTGACCTCCTGGGCTCAAGTGATTCTTCCACTTCAACTTTCTGAGTAGCTGGGACTACAGGCGTGCACTACCACGTCCAGCTAAATGTTTAAATTTTTTGTAGAGGTCAGGCACGGTGGCTCACTCCTGTAATCTCAGCACTTTGGGAGGCCGAGGCAGGCAGATCGCTTGAGGTCAGGAGTGTGAGACCAGCCTGGGCAACGTGGTGAAATCCCTTCTCTACTAAACATTTGCTGGACATGGTGGTGTGTGCCTGTTATCCCAGCTATTCGGGAGGCTGAGGCAGGAGAAGCACTTGAACTGGGGAGGCAGAAGTTGCTGTGAGCCAAGATCATGACGCTGCACTCCAGCCTGGGTGACAGAGCAAGACTCCATCTCAAATAAATAAATAAATAAATAAATAAATGATTTTTTTTTTTTTTTTTTTTTTTGCGGAGATGTGGTCTCACTATGTCACCCAAGTTGTTCTCAAACTCCTGAGCTCAACCTCCCACCTCAGCCTCCCAAAGTGCTGGGATTGCAGGCTTGAGTTACTGTGCCCAGTCCCCCAAATACTTTTTATACCTGAAATATCTATTTAAAGTGTATTTCTACTCAAATTTTTGAAAAATTTTTTAGATACTTACACTTTAATATGCGTGCCTTAACTTTTACAAACCTCTGTAACTTTATAAACAGAGATGACTTGAGAACCAGACTGGCAAGCCGTATTTTCAGAGAGCTCAGAGGGTTTCCACAGAGCTGAAAGAGAGCTAAGGAATACACATCTCAGAAGGAAGAACTGTGTCCTACCTAAGAGGTAGGCCTGAAGAACACATGCACTTTTTGCAAACTGTGCTGTTGAAATTTATGTGCTACGTCTTCAGTTGTCTGACTTGGACAGTGACACTGCTTGTATATGAAATAATATTAGCTTAAAATTATTAAACAGTGAAATACTGCTTTTAGAAATGAGATGTCTTCAAAGATGGGAACAACAGACACAGGGGCCTCCCAAATGGGAGAGGGAGAGGCCGCAGGTTGGAAAAACTACCCATTAGGTACTGTGCTCACTATTTGGGTGACATGCTCAATAGAAGCCCAAACCTCAGCATCTCGCAATATACCCATGTAACAAACCTGTACATGTACCCCCCGAATCTAAAATAAAACAAAGAATCAAAAGGAAGTATCTTATCAAAAATGTAAATCTACATTGCTTTGCCCTCTCAAACTTAACATGTCCAAAAGAGAGCTGTTGGTTCTTTCATCTCAACACTTGTTCTTCCTGCTCTGTCTTCCCCCGCCCTGTCCTTTCCCCTCCCTTTGTGATCCACCCCTGCCGAGCTTCCCACCTGTTGGCACCACGCTCATAATTCCTTATTATGCTCCAGCTGTATTGCCCTGTTTACTGATCTGAACAGGTGACACTCTTCTTCCTCTAGCTGCTTTGCTCCCAAATGTTCTGTCCCCTTTTGAAAGGTTGGTGAGTCTCTCCTCTAGGTCACAACACCCTATGTTCTTCAGAGCTCTGATGTTCTTGTTTGTACATTTCCTTCTGTATCACTTGTGTCCTCAGTGGTCCATAAGTGCCTTGGAGACAAGGGTTCTTTCCCCCTCAGTCTCCAGCACCTGGAGTAGAGCCTAGTCCCTAGTTGGTGCTCCATAAATATGTGTTCAACAAATGATCAAGCAGGAGTGAGTTATAACCAAAGGTCAAAACCCTGGGGCATTGGGGAAGAGATGCATATGCGTCAAGCCATAATTAATGGGTTGCCTGAGAGAGGACCACGTCTACTGTTTGCTTGCTGGGGAGCTGGCTTCTGGCCGCTTCACCCGTCTAAATACAGTCAAGGAGAAAGTTGTATCCGTTCCATTTGTTTTTGTTTTTCCATCAGGTTTCGAACCCCAGGAGAATAGTTGCCATAACAGTTTTCCTTCAGCTTTTGGTGGTCTCTAACCTTCATTCAACATTGACTATTGTGGGAAAAGCACTCTCTCCGAACGAGGCTTCTTACTGTCTCTGAATTTATCCATACTTCGAATCTTATTACTAACTACTTTGCACAGAAGTCTGTTTCTTTGGATAGTAAGTTAAAGATGAAAATTTGAATGGAGACTGCTGATCCTGCTATAGGCCCATGCAGCCAGCTCCTGGCCATCTCTCAAGGCTCAGCTGAAGTGGCCTTTCCTCGGGGAATCCTCCTTCAGGTCCTTGGCACGTTTTACTGTCTTTAATAAATAGCACTGACTCCATTTGGGATGAAAAAAGCTAATATGCAATCTGTTATTGGGCTCAGCCCCAACTTAAAAATCTCCTTGAGGGCAGAGAACATCTGTCTTTAAAAAAACAAAAACAAAAAAACCAAACTATCTCCACAACCTGATATATACTCAACATTTAATAAAAATAAACTGACTTAATTAATCCTTTCCAACTTTACAAATATCTCTGATTGATAGATCCATTTTCCAGCAACAATAGTATGTGACTGTGTCTATCTTAGTAAATAGATTTCTAGAAAGCTCAAGTACCAGGACAGGAATGGCTCACCGAGAGCAATAGGGTGTTGAGAAAGAGAGAGAGGGAGTGAGCAGAGGAGCTGGATGTACACTGCAGTTCAGTCAGTCACTTGTTTCCTGAGTAGACTTTGAGTTTTTGAACGGTTATTGGTGTGATTATGTCTATGCCATCAAGTTGCTGATGAACTTTGCCAGGTTTTTTTTGGAAAATAAATATTAAAGGATATAATTCTGATTATGTTTATATTTTGTTTCATTTTGTTTTCAGCGTGCCCTGTGAATTTTCTCCATGATGTTATGGTATCTTAAGGGATGAATCTAATACAGAATTATGCACAATGTTTGTCATTTGCCTCCCTTAAAAGAAAAAAAAAATGTCCACAACTGTACTAAAAGATCCTGTCATCTTAACTAAGAGGCAGCTGTTTCCCTGGAGTTTTTTCCCTCTTAACTATATCAGCTATACTGAGTGGGATGTAATCACATGATTTAAAATTGATAATTAGTGTGTGAAAGGCACTTGGCAATGAAATACATAGCAATATCAGTGACATAATTTTGGCAGCAGAAGAATGCTAAATATAATCCAAATGTCAATGTAGAAATGAAAACAGTACTAGCTAGTCAATGATTTCTATAATGTCTTGGGAAAATGAAGTCAATTACGTTAAATTTTAAATCAAAATAAAACAGGTAGTTTAAAAGTTACAGAAGCTGGAGGCATAGTATACTTGTATGTATGTGTATGTATATACAACATATGAATATATTTAATATCATTAACAATGACGATCCTTGCCCACGTTGTACTTCTCTTCTAGTCACAAACCCTAAAGAAAGCCTTTTTAGATGTTTCTTCTAGGGCAAGGCGCAGTGGCTCACATCTTTAATCCCAGCACTTTGGGAGGCTGAAGTGGGTGGATTGTTTGAGACCAGCCTAGGAACATGATGCAACTCCATCTCTACAAAAAAAAACCCTACAAAAATTAGCCAGGCATGGTGGCATGTTCCTGGAGTCCCAGCTACTCGGAGAGCTGAAGCAGGAGGATCGCTTGAGCCCAGGAAGTTGAAGTTGCAG
>NW_012106586.1:2644466-2653302 GCF_000951045.1 Mandrillus leucophaeus
ATGAAATACATAGCAATATCAGTGACATAATTTTGGCAGCAGAAGAATGCTAAATATAATCCAAATGTCAATGTAGAAATGAAAACAGTACTAGCTAGTCAATGATTTCTATAATGTCTTGGGAAAATGAAGTCAATTACGTTAAATTTTAAATCAAAATAAAACAGGTAGTTTAAAAGTTACAGAAGCTGGAGGCATAGTATACTTGTATGTATGTGTATGTATATACAACGTATGAATATATTTAATATCATTAACAATGACGATCCTTGCCCACATTGTACTTCTCTTCTAGTCACAAACCCTAAAGAAAGCCTCTTTAGATGTTTCTTCTAGGGCAAGGCGCAGTGGCTCACATCTTTAATCCCAGCACTTTGGGAGGCTGAAGTGGGTGGATTGTCTGAGCCCAGGAATTTGAGACCAGCCTAGGAACATGATGCAACTCCATCTCTACAAAAAAAACCCTACAAAAATTAGCCAGGCATGGTGGCATGTTCCTGGAGTCCCAGCTACTCGGATAGCTGAAGCAGGAGGATCGCTTGAGCCCAGGAAGTTGAAGTTGCAGTAAGCCATGATTGTGCCACTGCACTCCAGCCTGCGCAACAGAGCAAGACCCTGTCTCAAAGAAAACCCAATTGTTTCTTCTGGAAGTTATCTTCATATCTCTGAATATGTGTGCCTATTTTGCAATATACCAAAATTTGTTGGTTTTAGACATTATCTTTTGACTTCCTGTTTCAACAGATGAGGATTTCCCTCTCTAAATTGCAGCCTTACCTTCTCCCCTTCTCCCTTCACACATAGTTACATCTCTAATTTTAACTAATTCAGATATCCATGATAACCTTTTTAAATTATGTAAATAATGTTCATTGTAGGGCTAAGAAGTATGATTATTTTTTCTTTCTTGTTCAGGTTTCAGTTTTCTCTGTAGTTTTTAATGGCCTTTCTTTTTGTCTTTTACCCTAACTGCATCCCACATTTGTTTAATACTCTCCGGATGTTCCATTATAGTATATGTTTTCCTGAGTCTCCTGTCCACCTTCCCCTTCCTTCTGAAGCACCCTCTGCTCCAGTCCCCATCTGGACTGCTTGCTCTCTGGGCCTCTGCTTTCTGCTGAACTTCACTTCTCTTTGATGCTCTCCAGGAGGGCACCGTTTCCTGGATTCACTGTTTTCCTTACTCTCAGTTTCTTCACTCTCATTCCTGAAGCACATATATCAATAGATTTTTACTGTTATATCAGCAGTATATTTCTGAGACATTGGATAGCCAGAATATCCTTATTCTTTTATTATATTTGACTGGTAGATTAGCTGGGTATAAAATTCTAGGCTGAAATTCTTTTTCTCTCAGAATGCTACGTGTTGTTTAGCTTCCTTCTGGTTGATTGGAGACTCAATACAATTTTGATTCTCCATCCTTGTTGTTTGGACTCCATTTTCTCTTTATGTTTAGTGTTCTGAAATTTACAAAGGTATGTGTTTGTGTGGATCTCCTTTTCTTAATGTGCTTTCAATCTAAAGACTGGTTTTCTTTAGTTTGGGAAATTTTCTTCTATTATTTTTTGGTAATATCCCCCTTTGCATTTTCTGCATTTTGTCTCTCTACAACTTAGTCATATATTTATCCTTCTGGGTTTACATTCTAATCTTACCCTTTTACTGTTTTGGATATTTCCGTGACTTATCTTCTAGGTCCTTTATTGAGGATTGGGTTTTTATAAGCCATGTTTTTCTCTCTTTTTAATTTTCAAGTGCTTTTCTATGTCATTTTTTCCCTACAAGCATTCTTATCTTAGTTTACAGATGTAATATCTTCTCCTATCTCTTTGAGGATATGAAATAACATTTATTTAATGTTTTCTTTTGTTCTCTCATTTATCTCTGTTTTCTCTGTGTTCTTTCTTGTGAAAACTTTTCTTAAAAGCTCCAATGAGTGAGTTCAATCTTTCTTTAATTAGCTTTTATTTCTTAATTACGTTGTTTAACATCCATCTAATAATGCAAACGTTGAAATACTGAATGGCTAATACATTTCAGATGCTAATAAAATTAACATATCTTCACAGTAATTTGGCCCTGTGATAAAAGGTGAGAGCTTTTTTCATTGCTTATCACTTTTATTTTCCTTTCCTGGAAGAACTTCCAGAAAGCAATAGAATTTCTATTGTTATGAAAACAATAGGGAACAAACTTGTTAGCAGATGTAGATAATGAAAAGCACTATCCCTCTGCTTTAAATCCTATTGTGGAAAGGGATTTTACACTGTGCAATTACAAAGAATATTGCATTTTAACTATCTATTTATTGATACTTGGATGACAATTAAGAGAACCGTTCATGGAATTAACTGTGGATTTCTTTTCCAGATGTTCATGATTGTGTCATATATTCAGGTTACATCATCCATTAACTTACTTAGTGAAAGTGTAATATACAAGTATCTGCAGCAATAAAATATATTTTGAGAATTTTACTCCTCATAAAACACATTCCATGCTGTAATTATTGCCTTGAGCAGTTGCTGATTCCCTATCTATATTAGTATTCTTAGGCTTTTCAGCGGGATTGAAAAATATTTCTACTGATTGTTCAGCTACTATTCTGAAGTCATAAAAGTATGCACTTACAATAGACAACTTGCTATATCAATGCCTTAAAATTATTTGCAATAAATTACGTTATTTTCTGAATATTAATAATGCCATAATTAAGCATAGGGAATAAAATGACCATGATAGTAGCTTGACTGCTAGGAACTTTTAAAGGCAGTATTACTTGTTCCTTCTGAAAATAAAAGCTGAGAGCAAAGAGAAAGGGGAAGGAGAAAGGAACAAGTGTTCAAGAATGTTTTTCCACGTGAAGCTGTGAGCTGAATGCACCAGCATCATCCATCTGCAGCTTTCTGAGGCCTGGGAGAGACACGTGGTGCTGACTGAGAGGTGGGGCTCCTGGTGCCGTCTGCCATTTTTGTTCTTGCAGAGGTCTTAGTGCTGAGCCTTTTGCAGCAGCTCCCAGTGTGGGGCCCTTGAGGAAGCCGCCGCTTCTGAGGACCAGAAGCTGAGAGCCGGGATGGTGGGGTCTAACAGCTGGGATAAGGGCCGAGGAGGAGAATGTTTTTACCATGGGCGGCACAGGTTAGGCCTTGTTTGTCTCCTCTCGTTTTTGATCTCTTGGACAGACGTGGCCATTGGGCCAGCTTGACCTCTTCTGTCACCTCTTCCCTGCTGCCGTTCTCACCGATGGCTCTGGAGGTTGTCATGCTTCCTGATTGTGGCCAGTGATGTCTGATGAAGTCTCTGCCCCAGAATAAATACTTAGGGTTAAAACAGAGGAGCCATATGATATATGTTGAGTGACAGATGTATGTTGGGGAGAACCTTTTTCACAAATAATACAATATGAGGAAGCTTAGCCCTGTGTGATAAGAGAAAACTATTTTATCAAATGGTAGTGAAGTAGCAAGAGGCTATTACAAATGAAACAGTTTTACTTTCCTCAAACTTTGCTGAGTATATTGAGTGAAAAAAGATAAATCTAAATGAGACCACAGCAGGGATAATTCAAGGTCATTTGAAATTTCTTGGTATACCTCCAGATACATACTTCTCAGAAGTTAAGAAAGTAAATGATTCTTGTGACTAATTAACAAATATTTTCATAAGTCAGTGGTTTCTGTTTCTTTGCTTTTTAGAAATTTAGAAAATGACCTAATCACAATGTCAGCAGATAGAAGATTTCAAATAACTTTGCATATTATTTTTGGCATAGGGTTCAGAAGAAATCTGAAGTATTGATGGCTCTTGCTATAATGAAGCTTTACATTCTTTTCAATACGTGAATTATTAATAGATTACTCAGGACTGAGATCTATAGAAATGAGCAATAGGAATAGAAATGAAAACCAAATTAATTTTGATTTCTATTTACCATTTCTGTGAAGTATAACAGGTGATCAATACAATAAACAAAGCTACATTAAATTATGGTAAAACTATATGTGTCAAGTGGAATGGCAAACAAGTTTAAGGTAGAAGGAATGATACAAAATTTTTGCCTGTTCAAAAAATGCTTGTTTCTATTCACAGTCGCAAAGACACGGAATCAACCCAAATGCCAATCAATAATAGACTGGTTAAATAAAATGTGGTACATATATGGCATGGAATACTATGCAGCCATAGAAAGAAATGCGATCATGTCCTTTGTGGGGACATGGATGGAGCTGGAAGCCATTATCCTCAGCAAACTAACACAGGAACAGAAGACCGAACACTCCATGGGGAGCTGAGCACATAGACATAGGGAGGGGAGCGCCACACACTGGGGCCTGTGGGGGTTGGGGAGGCAGAGCATCAGGAAAATAGCCAAGGCACGCTGGACTTAATGCCTAGGTAATGGGTTGACAGGTGCAGCAAACCACCATGGCACATGTTTACCTCGGTAACAAACCTGCACCTCCTCCATACGTACCTCAGAACTCAAAATATAATTAAAAAGTTGGTTAAGTATACAGCTAAGAGTAGGAGAGCCAGGATGTCAGCCAGTTGGTCTGACTCCAGAGTAAGGTCTTAAGGGCACTGCAGAGACATCAAGGAGTTCACAGTCTGGTGGGAGAGACAGGCAAGCCAGCCAGGATTATGATGTATGATATATGATATGATGTCATGTGATATGATATGGTGATATGATGATATGATATGTGATGATATATATGTTATCGTATATGATATGGTATAATATGATATATGATGATGTGATATAATACGGCCTGTGATGAGGCTGTGGGAACAGAGAAAGGACACTTTATGGAATCTTGTGGAGGTGGGGAGATCAAGGAAGCATTTCCAGAGTAGACTTTCTAGCTATGTGTCCCCCAGTACCCTGTGGTGGTTAATGTTATATCAACTTTACTGAGCCATGGGATGCCCAGATATTTGGTCAACATTATTTTGGGTGTTTCTGTGAGGATGCTTTTGGATGAGCTTAACATCTAAATAGGGAGACTGAAGACAGCAGATTGCTCTCCCTAATGTGGGTGGGCCTCATCCAATCAGCTGAGGGCCTGAAGAGAGCAGAAGACTGTGAGTAAAAGTCCTCTTGCCTGGCTGTCTTCAAATTGGTACATCAGCTTTTTTTCCTGCTTCAGACTGGAACTGAAACATCAGCTTTTCCTGGGTCTCCAGCTTACAGACTCCCTCTGCAGATCTTGGGACCTGCCCACCTTTCTACTTGCATGAATCAATTCCTTATAATGAATCTCTTCATATGCGCACATACACACACACACACACACACACATAGTAAGTGCTTGTTAATGTCTATTTAAAAGTGGGTTGTGATGAATGTCTGTGGTATTTAGAATCCATTAGCCACATTAAAAAGTGATGTAAATTTATTTTATAGTTTTAATATTTATAGTATGCCAGAAATGATATCTTTTACAGCTATTTATCCTTATCATTAAAAATTTTAGATGTTACCTAAACGCAAATATGTAGAGACTGCATTGAGTCTGTAGACTCAAAATCCCAGTGACATTTTTTGCAAAAGCAGGAAAACCTATTCTAAACTTCATATAGAATCCCAGTGGATCCCCAAATAGCCAGAACAATCTATTTGGAGGGCTCAACATTTCCTGATTTCAGAACTTACTACAGAGCTACAGTAGTCAAAACTGTGTGTGTTACCATAGAGACAGGTACGTAGACCCACTGGAATAGAATAGAGAGCCCAGAAGTAAACCCTGGAATATGTGATTAAATTATTTTCAACAAGAGTGCTGACAGCGTTCAATTAAAAAAAAAAAAAAAGGCAGTCTTTTCAACAATTTGGCTAGGAAAAACTGGATATCCAGATGCAAAATATTGAAGTTGGACCCTTACTTAACACCATATGAAAAAGTTAATTCAGGATGGACGCCGTGGCTCATACATGTAATTCCAGCATTTTGGGAGGCCAGGGCAGGTGGATCACTTGAGCCAAGGAATTTGTGACCAGCCTGGGCAATGTGGTGAAATCCCATCTCTACCAAATAAAAATACAAAAATTAGCCAGTAGTGGTGCATTCCTGTAGTTCCAGCTACTCATGGGGGTGAGGGGGGGTGCTGAGGTGGGAGGATCACCTGAGTCCAGGGGAGGTTGAGGCTGCAGTAAGCCATGATTATGCCACTACATTCCAGCCGGGGCGGCAAAGTGAGACCTTGTTTCAAAAAAAAAAAATTAACTCCAAATGAATCAAAGACCTAAATGTAAGACCTAAAACAATAAAACTCTTAGAAAAAAAACATAAAGGGACAGTTTCATGACATCGAATTTGGAACGTTTACTTGAACGCCAAAAACGTAGGCAACAACCACAAAAAATAGGTAAATTGGACTTCATCAAAATTAAACATTTTTGCCGTTCAAAAGATTCTATCAACAGAGTGAAAGGGCAACATATGGAATGGGAGAAAATATTTGTAAATCATATATCTGATAAGAGATTAATATCCAAAATATCTAAAGAACTCCTAAACACAGCAGTAAAAATCCAATTCAAAAATGGGCGAAAGACTTGAGTAGACATTTCTCCAAAGAAGATATACAAATATCCAATAAGCATATGAAAAGGTGCTCAACGTCACTAATGATTGAGGAAATTGAATTCAAAACCACGTTGAGATACCACTTCATACCCATTAGGATGGCTACTATCAATAGAAAACAAAAAGGAGTTGCTGATGATGTAGAAGAAACTCTTGTGCATTGCTGGTAGGAAAGTAAAATGCTTTAGCCACTTGAAAGATAGTATGACTGTACCTCCAAGATGTTAAACACAGAATTACTATATGATCCAACAATTCTCCTTCTGGGTATGTGTCTCAAAAAATCGAAAGCAGGGACTGAACGCATGTTTTTATCCCACTGTTCAGAGCAGCATTATTCACAGTAGCCAAAAAGTGGATACAACCCAAATGTCCATGTATGGATGAATGAATAAACAAAATGTGCTATATACATACAATGACATGTTATTTAGCCTTAAAAAGAATGAAGTCCTGGTACATGCTACAACATGGACGAATAAAACTTTCTGTTAAGAAGTATAAGCTACACAGACAAGGACAAATATTGTGTGCTTTCATAGAGGCAGAACAGGGATTGTGGGGAGAGAAGAGTTGCTTAATACCCATGAATACAGAGTTTAATGGTTTAATTAATACTATTAATACAGAATTTCAGTTTGGAGTGATGAAAAAGTCCTGAAGATGGATGATAGTGATGGGTACACATCAAGGTAAATGTTTTTAATACCGCTAAACTGCACACTTGAAACTGGTTAAAATGGTAAATTTTATGTTCTGTGTGTTTTACCATACCAAACAGTACATAAAACGTATTGAGATAGTTTTTGAGATTTGTAGATACACGGATCTTTAGATTTCTCTTAGGGAATGTGTGTACAGCTGCTCATGTATTTGGAGAATTCCTGTCTAGTGTCCTTCACGGTCTGAATCCAGCCCTCTTCTCTCACTTCATTTTCCTTGTTCCAGCCACCTGGCAGTTCACACCTGCTAGGGTTTTGTACAAGTTGTTCTCTCTACTTTCACTGCCCCTTCTCCCCCCACCCAGTTGATGAATGGAATCTGATACTTCAAGACCCAGCCCAAGTGGCCACCACATTTGGAAAAGTTGTGCTCACTCCTCCAGACAGAACCTGTTTCTCCCTCTCCTGTGTTCCCAAAGAACTTTTCTGCACCTCAGATACGTCCCATGCCTGTCCCCAAACAGAGTGAATTGTTGGACAGAGATGGTGTCTCACCTTTGCAAGTCCTGCCCATAGCACAGAGCAAAACTTGAAGCAGGACCTTAGTAAACAGTTCAGTAACTGAATTTTTCAAGTATATGTATGTGATTCTTTCCTTATAACCCTCCTCTGGGAGAGGAGACAGACCTTTCGCTCTACTTTCCACAACCAGAAAATAAGACACAGAGCGAGCTCACACCTTGCCCAGGCCACAGGCTCACTGTGGCAGATGGGAATAGAGGGATAGCGTCAAAATCTCTTCTGATGATCCTAGTCTATGCAGCCAGGCACTAAATCTTACTTTCAATAAGTTAAGAGTGTGACTTTATTGGTTATAAAACACATGTTCTCAAATATTTGCCATAGATCCTGTCCATAAATGAAGTGATCTTGTACATATTTCTGCTACCCCTTCCATAATAAACCCCCTGCCACTGTTCCAACACCAGGAGGTTGGAAACAGCTGTGTCATTAATGAACGACAGCAGATCCTAACCAGTGACCTCCAGATGAAAGGCTCATTATTTCCTTACTGGTCTCGAGAGCTGTTCGGTCCCCTAGCAAGCCAGCTCAGGATTTGGACTGAAGAGTCTAAGCCTTGAACTATAAAAAAAATTTACGAAGTCCTTGACACAATGTGGAGCGATTATGTTCTATTGTGCCAAGAATTTCTTATTAAAAATCAATTTAATTGTGCATCTGGTCGGTATTACGCTCTTTTATGGGGGGGGGGGGGAACACGATTTTGTGTTTACCTGATGTTCCGTCGAGTAAGCATGTAGTTTTGCAGAAACAGAGACATTTTATAACGCTGAGAAATGACTAATTAAAGACAGTTTTTAAATGTTTGACCAGACTTCTTTTTACTAACTTTTGTGACTTTGAGCTGTAAGATTCAACTTTCTTGCATTAGTTGGGATTTTAATGGAAAAGAAAATGCCAGACTAAAGTAAAAAATGTATGTGTGCACATCATCTGCTACATTTATATCCATGTAATAATTTCTATTTTAAACTCTCGAGATTAAAATTGAAGTCCTTT
>NW_012106586.1:2653352-2680294 GCF_000951045.1 Mandrillus leucophaeus
CTTCTGGGTATGTGTCTCAAAAAATCGAAAGCAGGGACTGAACGCATGTTTTTATCCCACTGTTCAGAGCAGCATTATTCACAGTAGCCAAAAAGTGGATACAACCCAAATGTCCATGTATGGATGAATGAATAAACAAAATGTGCTATATACATACAATGACATGTTATTTAGCCTTAAAAAGAATGAAGTCCTGGTACATGCTACAACATGGACGAATAAAACTTTCTGTTAAGAAGTATAAGCTACACAGACAAGGACAAATATTGTGTGCTTTCATAGAGGCAGAACAGGGATTGTGGGGAGAGAAGAGTTGCTTAATACCCATGAATACAGAGTTTAATGGTTTAATTAATACTATTAATACAGAATTTCAGTTTGGAGTGATGAAAAAGTCCTGAAGATGGATGATAGTGATGGGTACACATCAAGGTAAATGTTTTTAATACCGCTAAACTGCACACTTGAAACTGGTTAAAATGGTAAATTTTATGTTCTGTGTGTTTTACCATACCAAACAGTACATAAAACGTATTGAGATAGTTTTTGAGATTTGTAGATACACGGATCTTTAGATTTCTCTTAGGGAATGTGTGTACAGCTGCTCATGTATTTGGAGAATTCCTGTCTAGTGTCCTTCACGGTCTGAATCCAGCCCTCTTCTCTCACTTCATTTTCCTTGTTCCAGCCACCTGGCAGTTCACACCTGCTAGGGTTTTGTACAAGTTGTTCTCTCTACTTTCACTGCCCCTTCTCCCCCCACCCAGTTGATGAATGGAATCTGATACTTCAAGACCCAGCCCAAGTGGCCACCACATTTGGAAAAGTTGTGCTCACTCCTCCAGACAGAACCTGTTTCTCCCTCTCCTGTGTTCCCAAAGAACTTTTCTGCACCTCAGATACGTCCCATGCCTGTCCCCAAACAGAGTGAATTGTTGGACAGAGATGGTGTCTCACCTTTGCAAGTCCTGCCCATAGCACAGAGCAAAACTTGAAGCAGGACCTTAGTAAACAGTTCAGTAACTGAATTTTTCAAGTATATGTATGTGATTCTTTCCTTATAACCCTCCTCTGGGAGAGGAGACAGACCTTTCGCTCTACTTTCCACAACCAGAAAATAAGACACAGAGCGAGCTCACACCTTGCCCAGGCCACAGGCTCACTGTGGCAGATGGGAATAGAGGGATAGCGTCAAAATCTCTTCTGATGATCCTAGTCTATGCAGCCAGGCACTAAATCTTACTTTCAATAAGTTAAGAGTGTGACTTTATTGGTTATAAAACACATGTTCTCAAATATTTGCCATAGATCCTGTCCATAAATGAAGTGATCTTGTACATATTTCTGCTACCCCTTCCATAATAAACCCCCTGCCACTGTTCCAACACCAGGAGGTTGGAAACAGCTGTGTCATTAATGAACGACAGCAGATCCTAACCAGTGACCTCCAGATGAAAGGCTCATTATTTCCTTACTGGTCTCGAGAGCTGTTCGGTCCCCTAGCAAGCCAGCTCAGGATTTGGACTGAAGAGTCTAAGCCTTGAACTATAAAAAAAATTTACGAAGTCCTTGACACAATGTGGAGCGATTATGTTCTATTGTGCCAAGAATTTCTTATTAAAAATCAATTTAATTGTGCATCTGGTCGGTATTACGCTCTTTTATGGGGGGGGGGGAACACGATTTTGTGTTTACCTGATGTTCCGTCGAGTAAGCATGTAGTTTTGCAGAAACAGAGACATTTTATAACGCTGAGAAATGACTAATTAAAGACAGTTTTTAAATGTTTGACCAGACTTCTTTTTACTAACTTTTGTGACTTTGAGCTGTAAGATTCAACTTTCTTGCATTAGTTGGGATTTTAATGGAAAAGAAAATGCCAGACTAAAGTAAAAAATGTATGTGTGCACATCATCTGCTACATTTATATCCATGTAATAATTTCTATTTTAAACTCTCGAGATTAAAATTGAAGTCCTTTTATTCTTCCTTCTTTTTCTTTTTTGGTTTTGTTTTTTGTTTTTGAGACGTGATGTCACTCTGTCATGGAGCCTGTGCACGATCATGGCTCACTGCAGCCTCAACCTCTCTGGCTCAAGCAACCCTCCCACCTCAGGCTCCTAGATAACTGGGACTACAGGTGTCTGCCACCATGTCCAGCTAATTTTTGAAAAATTTTTTGTAGAGACAGGGTCTCACTCTGTTGCCCAGGCTGATCTCAAACTCCTGGGCTCAAGCAGTCCTGCTGCCTCAGCCTCCCAAAGTGTTGGGATTATAGGTGGGAGCCACTGCACCCCCTCTAGGTTAAAAGGACCTCAAGTCCTTTTAAACATAGCCTAGGTTTCCCATTAGTATTTAATTTGTGTTGTTTTTTATTCAAGGAATTTGGATAATGAAGGGTGAGAAGATTCTGATTGTCTGCTAGGTCAGTCTCAACCATATTAGCAAAAGATTGCAATATTTTCACGTAAAATATTGCCAGATAATATTTCAAACTGGAGTGGTTGCATTTTGTTGTACAAAATGGGGAAGATTTTTAAAGCTTGCTTTTCAAACAGTTTATACCCTAATCTTAAAAGGATGCCTTGGCATTCAAGGAAAAATATCTGGATAATTCATAAAGTTTTTGGTGTGCTTATGTGCTTATAGTTAAGTGTTTTGTTCACGTGACAATCTTAAAGTATGAGTAATAAGTTAGTAGCCACGAATACTCATTTGATTCTGAATTGCCTTAACTTAAATGTTTTAAAAATTACTTACTTTTAAATAAGTAGAATTGACTGCTAGTCACTGCAGTCTACTAAACGCCTATTTGATATGAGCCATAATATCTTTCATATTCTCCGTGCCCCGCTTTCCTCATTTGTGAAATGGAATAACACCTTTTGTTAGGAAGGTTAAGATATTTAAATTAGATAATTCATTTAGAGTATCGCAAGGTTCGTGGAACAGAGTAAGCAATAAATACACGTTAGCCTGTATCATCATCAAAAATAACAGAAACGACAATCCTGCAGTGTGTGGTTTTCTTACTTAAAATCCTCTTTTAGATGAGCTTTCCCGTTTAACATGAAGTATTAATATTCTGCATATATCCATTTATTGAGCACCTACTGTGTGCCCACCCGTGTGCTAGATCCTAGATGTACAGTATTGAGTGGAATCAGTATAATCTCTGAGCGCCTGGAGTAGCCAGATAACAATACAATAAAAATTACAGAATGTGACAAGCCCGAAGAGAAGAATGAGCGTGGTGGTGTGGTGATAAAGACGAGCAGGTTTTCTTCTTCTACATAATTCTTTGAAGTTGAAGTAATGTTTATTTGTTACACTGATAATAAAAATGTATAAGGAAAAAATAACGTCCCGGCTTCTGGCTCCATGTCTGCTCAGGAATCCGTAGAAACAGTTTGGTCAACCGTCCACACTTTTCTTTGCGCTCATACAAATGTATGTAAACATACAGCATTTTCATTGTGGTTTTACAAAAAAACAAAAATGGATTCTATGCGTTACTCTGTAACTTTGTTGGTTTGCCTTGAAAAGTCCTTAGAAGTGTTATTAATATGTGATGTTTGCTGCTGGCCATTTTATCTGCCCAAGACTCAGTCAGCGACAGAAAATTCTACAAAGATTTTATAGATGAGGCCTGTCATTACTACAATATCCTTTCTAGTCTCCATTTAATTCTGGCCACTCCGTCCCATAATTTATTGAACAGAAAAAGATACTCTAGGCCGGATGCAGTGGCTCACGCCTGTAATCCCAGCACTTTGGGAGGCCGAGGCGGGCGGATCACAAGGTCAGGAGATTAAGACCATCTTGGCTAACACGGTGAAACCTCGTCTCTACTAAAAATACAAAAAATTAGCTGGGTGTGGTGGCGGGCGCCTGTAGTCCCAGCTACTTGGGAGGCTGAGGCAGGAGAATGGTGTGAACCCAGGAGGCAGAGCTTGCAGTGAGCAGAGATGGTGCCACTGCACTCCAGCCTGGGCGACAGAGCGAGACTCTGTCTCAAAAAAAAAAAAAAAAAAAAAAAATACTCTAGGGTGTCCTCCTACTATTACTGTTATTGTTCCTGACAACCTCTGCTCTGTAATTCTGATGTTTTTCCCATGATTTCCTACCTACTTACCTATTTATTTTACCTTTTCCTTTGTCAATCTCATGCTATTTCTTGGGCATTCCTTCATTTCCATACTTATAAATTTAACATTTTAAAAGATAAGTGTTTCTAGTTCATAGATTTGCTACAATCACCCCCTACTAAAGAACTTTAGAGGTTTTTTTTTTTTGTCCGTGCTTCCTATTTTGTTTTCTGCTACCAACAGTACTGTAAAACAAGATGGGTTTTTATGTACTGGTACTTTCATTTATGTGAAGTGGATTTCCAGAAATAGAATTTCTAGACAAAGTATATGTGTATATTTTATCTTACTACATATGCCCAGATCAAATTTCAAAAAAAAACTGAAGCATTTTGACATTTAAACAGATATCTTTGGTGCCAGTTTATCAGCCCAGACCTGATATGCAAATTAGTAGATCGTGACATTATTGACACTTCAGTGAGAAACCATATGTTAATTTACTTCAGTATTCTCCATAGGGTACTTTTTCTCTTCAGTCCTCTATCAGGGATCCTGAAAGAGCAGAGTAAACAGAGGAGCAGGTCATCCCTTTTCCACATTAAGTAGTCGTCTGTTAAGTGTCGGCTGTTAGCTGAGAGCCTGAGAGTGGCGGCAGGTACAACCCGCCGAGGTTGGACGATGGCAGCGGGACGTCCAGACAGGAGCCTGTGCAATTAGCCAAGACGGTTACTGCGTTTTTGGCAGTCAGGCAGCAGTTAAAGCAAAGAAGGGTCTTTTTTCCAAGAAGGAAAAGCCATTTAATAAGTTTGGGTCAGTTTGCTCATAACAACACTACATTTGAGGACCAAAAACCCCAGGAGCTTGGCAAGCCAGCAGTGCTTGGCAAGTCTTCCCACCAACTCACCAAGTCTGAGGCCATCCTGCCGGGATCTGGCTCTCTGGGCTTTGACTGTATTCATTTAACAGCATTCCTAGTTAACAAGAAACTAAAGGCAGAGGAATCTTTTTTTCCCGTTAATCCAAAAGTAAAATTTAGTGGCTATAAGCAAGCCACCATCCAAGTAACTGCACGTCAGATGGGGAACGGACCGTCTGTTTGTATTGAGGGCTCTGCGTTTGGTGTACACAGCTGGGAACTTGTGGCCCACCAAAAATGACATTTATGTTTAGGAATTGGGTGGTGCCGTCTTTTTTGTGTATGAATTAACATTTGTATATGACTTACTGGTGTGAAAGTCTGATTTTATAATGTGTCAGAGAGCCATCGTTTACCTGTCTCATGAATAAATAAAATAAAAACTACGTTTGTATAAATATTTAAAAATACACTGCATTCTCATACTTTCCCCGTTTCACCTATGGAAATCTTGCCAAAATGAAATCAAGTTTGAGTGTTTTCAACGTAAGAGAAAACCAGCTCATGGATTTTAAAATTAAGAAGTGGATTTTTGTTTGTTTGTTTTGTTTATGTTGGCTTTGGGTTTTTTTTTGTTTGTTTTTTGTTTTCTCTACCAAGTAAATAGTTTCAATGAAATAAACAGGTCCAGTCATCTAATGATGGATTATTTGAATGCATATTGAAATTGAATTGAAAATGTTGAGAAGGAGCTTGTTTATGCATCTCAAAAAGCTGCAGCACCTGCAACTGATAAAAATTAGTACAAACATATCAAAAGTCTTTGAAGAAACATGTGGCCAATCCAGTGCCAACTTGGACAGAATCAGAACACTGGCTGCCCAGAGGAAATACCCCAACATTCAGCTAATCAACAGTGTTAAATGAAATGAAGAATGAAACTTCTTACATGACTCAGTATTGCTTGGAACAATGTTAATGTCAACAAGGTCAGTTCGTGGAAGGAGATGCTGTATTTCTTAAGATTTTTAGCCTCTCCTATGTTTTCAACAACTGGGGTGTCTTGATTACACCGAATTCACTCAGTCTTTGAAATAATTTCTCATTAATAATTTATAAAGTTACGTGTTTGTTTTCAGGATCCAAATTTGTGGATCCTGACAATATTACTCTTTTATTCATAAAAGAGTAAATAAAGCTTTCTAAAACCAAGCCCCCATACGTAACAAGCAGAATCATGGCTTTGTGCAACCAGCCACGTGTTATTATCTTGTTTGTAACAAACATCTGTTAGAAACAAGATTTCTAAGTTTTGTATCAGGTTAACCAAATAAACTTATTTCTTTAGTCCAGGGTTTCTCAGCAGTGGCATGATTGACATTTTGGATTATATAATTTTTTGCTGTAGAGAGCTCTTCTGGGCCTTGTAGGATGTTTAGCAGCCAGCATCTTTGGCCCACTCAACATCAGTAGGCCCCTCCCCCAAGGTGTGACAATAAAAAAAGTTTGCAGATATTGTGAAATGTCTCCTCAGAGGCAAAATCACCCCTAGCTGAATATTACTGCTTAAAACAGTTATATAAATAAAACATGAATGTGTTAAGCAAGTGTCCCTGTTTCCCCCACAGAACACTTCTACCACCTAAAGATGATGAATATTAATGATCTCTTATGTTTCCCAGAAAGTTGCCATGCATATATGAGTATGTACATCTGTTCTGCATGGTCATGGCCATTCAATATTACCCTTATTTTTTCATTTTTAACGTATCTGTGAGATTCTTGCATTGCAGTGTGTGCGGACTTATATTTAAAATGAAATCTTTTTAAAATTACATAGAGTTCATTACAGGAAGAGCCGTAATTTCTTTAACCAGCTATCAATATACATGCAGGCTCTGGTTTTTTGTTTTCCATATATAAGGGTGTGGCATTGTTTTCCAAATAATGCCATACCATTATATTTTTGTGTTGAACATTATGTGATTACAGCTATAAGGTATAATTTAGAGCATGTCCCTACAAGTGGAATCACTTGTTCAAACGAAAACGAAATTAAACGTATTTATAGATAATGCTGTATCACCAGCTGGGTATTATGGTGTTGTTTCCCCAGTTTACCAGACTTTTATATTTTTACCCATCTGATAAGAAAAAAAGTTATATCCATTTGTGTACATGTTTAATAGAAATGAGATTTCCTATGTTTCTAAGCCTTTTTTCCCCTCTATGATCATGCTGCATATACTCTTTGCCAATTTTTCTAGCGGCTTGTAGGGTGTTTTCTTTCTGATTTGTGAGAACTCTTTATATATTGAGGAAATTGGGCCTTTGTCTTCCTAGATATTTCAAATATGTTTGTACTATTTAATATTAGTTTTCTTTCAACTTTGTTAATATTTTTCTCCATAGAAATTAATTAGTTTCAAATTTGTCCCTCATTTCTAAGTGTAATGTCTTACAGAGAGTCATTTTTCACATACAGCAAAATCATGTTTTTCATGTTGACTTCTAATGCTTCCAGAGTTTTGTTTTTTATGCTTAAATATTCAAGGCATCTGAAATTCATTTGAGTATAGAGAGACTGAAATACCACATATTCTTTTCCAAGTACTATGGTAATTTATCATGTGATAAAGGACATTTCAAACAAGTGAGATAAAGATGACTTACTAAACAAATTCTGCTGACATAGTTGCTGATATTTAGGTGCAAAATAATAAAGCTGCGTCTGTCCTTGGTGCTTGCAAGGAACCAACAGAAGGCCGTTGTAGCTGACTGAAGGAGATGCAGTGTTGTCAGAAAGATAGGTGGGGACCTGATTGTGTTGGGCTTTGTAAATCTAAGCTAAGAAATTGATCTTTTTTGAATAGAGTGTGTCTTTTTCATATTCATTTGACATGTTTCTTCTATGTAGCATGTATTTTGGATTCTATTTTTTTATCCACTGAGCTTTTATTTTTTATTATTAATGTAACACACATGTTTAATATTGCTTCTGTCATCACATTCTATGTTAGTTTTCAGCTTTTGATGTTTCCTTGGCTTCTATCTTTTACTAAAATTCCTGTCACCCTTTATTTCCCTAAGGACTTGTAAACATCTTTTACTATCTCGGTATTGTGTACCTCTAGAGAGAAGTAGCAAGCCTCCTTAATTTTTTTCTCTTTGTTACTTTTTCTGTGTGAATATACTGAAGAACTGATCCTATAAAATCTTAAAACTCATTAATTCCTATAGCAGGACGTGTGTGGGTATTGATCTTTCTGTGTCTGTTGTTTGTTTTGTTTCCTGGGATGAAGGATCCCCTCTCAACTGGCTGATTAGAGTATTTCAGAAAATTTTCGTCTGTTATATCTTTGAACATTTTTTAAAAATCTGTTTTCCTCTTTTTTTTTTTAAGTACATCTTTTTGGGAACTTTTTTGCTTGTCTTTAAGGGCTTTTAACTCTATCCATTTCTCTTAAAAATCTTTATTAACCATTTGACCTTTACTGAGAATTGTTTTCTCAAGCTTCACTGTCTCTACGTGTGGTTTCAGCAGTGCGGTGTTTTTTTTTTTTTTTTTTTTTTTTTTTGAGACAGTCTCGCTTCGTCATCCAGACTGGGGTGCAGTGGCACAATCTCGGCTCACTGCAACCTCCACCTCCCAGGTTCAAGTGATTCTCCTGCCTCAGCCTTCGGAGGAGCCGGGATTACAGGCACGTACCACCACGCCTGGCTAATGTTTATATTTTTAGTACAGATGGGGTTTCACCATGTTGGACCAGGTTGGTCTCAAACTCCTGACCTTAGATGATCCACCCTCCTTGGCCTCCCAAAGTGCTGGGATTACAGACATGAACCACCACGCCCTGCTAACAGTGTCAATTCTGGCTTTCCTTTGTCTTTAGGGTGGCTTCAGTCTGTGACATTGACCTCTTCCTATTTGTGTCTTTGTTTTCTATATTAGACATCTTATTGTAACTTTCATTTCTAAGAAAATTCACGTTTTTATTAGCTCTCTTAGTCTCACCAAGAATGTTTGAGATTTTCTTCTGCAGTGTGGCCTTGTTCTCCTGGAAAGATAATTTCATGTGCGTTTGTCATGTCCTCTTATTTTTTTCTATAGTGTTTTTGGAAGATGTCTAGGGGAAAGGGGATTCCAAGTTGTCTTGGAGCACTTCCTGCTCTGGTCTCCTATCGCTCTGCAATCATAAGCACCTCCCTTGCTGCTGTTTCTTTCCCTTAGAGGAGGCCTGTATTCCCTAGAGGAAATTTCTGTGTGTTATGGGTTTCTCTTGGATGATTCTGCATTTTTTTTTCTTTTCAGTTCACCTTGAAACTTGATCAGTGTCTGCCAAGTTGATTGTCATTTGTATTTTCTATGGTGCCCTGGTGTCCTCCCTGCTTGATTCCTGAAAGAAAGGAGGGAAAGAGCATATTGCCCTTCAGCTTTAATTTGCCTGCTGTGTTGAATCCATCCAGAATTCAACCTCTGCCACCGCTTGCCCTGACCTCTATATTTTATCCTCTAAATTAGAGTTCGTTTGGCTATTTCTTGGATTGTTTCACCTATTTCTTTGAAACCTTTTTTTAGTTGGTTTAATCTGTAGGTTCTGTCTGCTGTGGGCATTCTCCCTTGATTTGATCTAATCTGATCATATTTGTTTGCATCTATTGTATATCATTTGTAGTTTTAAGTAAAGCTACTCATAGTTTCATTGTGTATGTGTTTGCTGTTTTGTTTTTTTTTTTTTTTTTTTTTTTTGAGACATGGTCTCACTCCATAGCCCAGGCTGGAGTGCAGTGGCACGATCAGAGCTCACTGCAGCTGCCCACCTTTTAGGCTCAAGGAATCCTCCTGCCTTGGCCTCCTGAGGAGCTGGGACTACAGAGGCATGCATCACCACACCCAGCTAACTTTATTTTTTGTGGAGATGGGGGTCTAACTATGTCACACAGGCGGGTCATGAATTCCTGGGCTCAAACGATTGTCTCCCCTTGGCCTCTCAAAGTGCTGGGATTACAGGCATAAGCCACTATGCCCAGCTCTTTTCTATTTTTATTTATGTTTGCTATTTTCAGTTGATAACAGGGAGGGCAGAGCAGTAGAAATATCACTACTACCTTCAACAAGACAACACATTAACTGGATTTTGCAATAAAATAAAATACTCACTAGGTATCTTTTTGGTCAATCGTTTGAATAGGAGAACTCAGAATTATAGCACAGTCTTGGGAAAATTAACTTAAAACCCTTGAAACAATTTACTAATGTGTTTGAATCTGATGTGGATCCAGGCTCTCATTGCACTAAAAGTGTGGTTGAGGTATTGATTGCCAAGACCTCCAGTGGTAGGGAGAGAGTGGGGTTGAAATTGTGGTTTTAGGGATGGCTAGTATTTGAATAAATGTTGTAGGAATTTTCCAAGCACAGAACACAGCATGAATCTCTGGTTCTTAGTTCTTCACCAATATTTCGTCACTGAGAATAGCCAGACCTCTTGGAAGGGTAGTTGAAATTGAGTGACTAGGAGAGAGACCATCAAATCCTATATAGAATGGTGATAACAGAGGATGGAGGGAATTGGGGTGATGGTCAAAGGGTACAAAGTCTCAGACAAGAGGAATAAGTTGTATGGGGTTTTTTGAGGTCTATTTTGCAGTGTGGTGAGTATAATTAATAGTGCATTGTACATTTCAAAGTTGCTAAAAGTAAATTTCAAATATTCTCACCCCTTCAAAGTAAGTATTTGAGGTAATAGATGCATTGGTTAGCTTGACTTAATTATTCTACCCTGTATTCGGAAAGTTTCATATCACTTTGTGCCCCATAAATACATGCAGTTATAAAGGGTCAATTTACAATAAAATAAAACGTTTTAAAGGAGAAAGAAATGAAGAGTGAATAGAAGTGTGGAAGGATTTTTGAAAGTAAGCAAGTTTATCTTGGATTGAAGAGGGGACCCTAGTAGTTTTTTGAACAGGGGAATGACAAGGTGAAAGCTGTATTTAAGGAAAACTTTAACTAGCACTTGAATTGGCATTTAATTTGAGCTCACGGGGACTTGGTGGGTCCCTGTTTGTACCGAGTATCATACTGGATATAGTAGTGCACAGAGCGGCATGGGGAACACCTCCTGCTTCAAGAAACTTAATCTGATGGACACAAGAAACTGACTTTGAAAAATCTGCCTCAGTAAAATTTCCGTACCAGAGCTGACCTGGACTCTGGTTGCCGTGGTGTCTGTCCTGTGTTGCCAGTTAGGTTCTACCCCAGCAGCGGTCTCCGTCTGTGATGATATAACACAGCTAATGTTGACTCCGTGATTTGTATGGGACACTCTCAAGTCTGCCCTCAGTCATTGGAATCACATCTCATATAAATGTAGCTGATTATTCAACAGCAACTTTTAAAATTCCATATTTTCATGTTCGCTTCCTTCTAATTCAGGTTTCTGTCTTGTAAGAAACCTCCGGGTGGCTCGGCCCTCTTCCACCCCAGTCCTGCTGCCTCCGTGTACTCAGATTACATCTGGGTGACCTTTCCTTCTCTGACAGTGTTGTTTGGTGTTTTTTTTTTGTTTTTATGTTTTTGAGATGAAATCTTGCTCTTGTCACCCAGGCTGGAGTGCAGTGGCACGATCTTGGCTCACTGCAACCTCCACCTCCACCTCCCAGGTTCAACCGATTCTCCTGCCTCAGCAACCCCGAGTAGCTGGGATTACAGGCGCCTGCCACCACACCCCGCTAGTTTTTGTATTTTCAGTAGAGATGGGGTTTCACCATGTTGGCCAGGCTGGTCTCGAACTCCTGACCTCAGGTGATCCGCCCACGTCAGCTTCCCAGAGTGCTGGGATTACAGGCGTGAGCCACCGCACCTGGCCTCTGACAGTGTTTTATCCTTTGTCGTGCACACTAATTATATCCTGGCACTTGGCTCTGTATTTGTTTTTATATCAGTCTTGCCTAATCAGTTAGAATCATAGACTACTTGGAAGCATGAATAACAGTCCACATTTTATTTATTTATTTATACATCTCTCATTACTTCAAAAAATGATTTGAGCATGTTTCTTTTATGTGATTCTGTTTTGACCTTGGTCAAGGTGGTAGATGTCCGATTAAGGAGGGTCGATAATGTATGAACTCAGCACACACAGAACAGAGGAGCTTTTGTTGTTGTTTTAAATTTATGATTTATATCTATTTGAAAGTCCTGCAAAGACACATCGTATTTCTCAAATCCACTTTAGAGAAAAACAAGAATGTGAAGCTGAGACTCCTCCAGTCAATGAGAAAGTTTTGATACCAAACCTATTAAAAACAAATTAAATGTATTTTTCTGTGAACGTGTGCATATTCTCTCTTAATAATGGATGTATGCCTTAAATAGAAATTTTCCTTACAATACGGATTTCTGTGATATCGGGAATCTGTGTTTTACAAAGGAACAACTGCTGCGGTCCTGTGGCTCGTGATTCCTTAGCAGCTGTGTCCAGCTGGTGGTCCACATTCCCGCTACTTCTTCGGTGAATGGAAACATTTAGGTCAATATTGATATAAAACTTCATGAACTTTCTTCTCTTGCAGCTTTGGTTCGCCTTTGTTAATGGATTTTCTGGGCAGATTTTATTTGAACGTTGGTGCATCGGCCTGTACAATGTGGTAAGCATTCTTCATCTCTATCTGATAGCATGCAGAACTTAGAACTTCAGTGGCATTCCTTCACTGTATATGTCTGGGAAGTGTATCTAAGTCAATCATCTGTATACTTAGCAGGCAGCACAAATACATCTTTAGGCCCTTTGTTGCTGTGAAACATCCTGCAGAAGCCCAAACTCTCCACACATGGTTTCCATCATAGCAGATCATTCTTGAATAACCCCATGAAATTATTAACCCATATATCTTGATAATAGACCCTTGTTACCCCCTCACCAAATGCCTGTGCAACACTTTCGTGTTTTTAGCTCAAGTACAAATTTCTGAACTACGTCTAAACTCATTCCACTTCATTATTTTTGTTCTGAATTCTTAAACATAGATACGCATATACAGTGTGTGATCTGGTGTCCCTTCTGGCCTTCCTGAAAGGGTATCTGTCCTTGTGGAAGCACATTTTCTTCTGCAATTAGAGCTAAAATAATGAATTCTGACTTCCAGCTACTGTGGAGGATGGTCATCAGCTCATCTGGTACTTTTTATGATTTTCGAGTTCCTTTTTTATTACTTTTTATAACTATGATGAATTCAGAAGCTAGAAATAAATATAAACTGTAGCTAAAATGGCTCAGTAGCTGCTTAGCTTTCTTGCTTTTTGTTTCACGGGCAGGAAGAACTAAGGGGCTTGTAGCTGAGCACTCTGGAGACCCCAGAACGGCCCATTTTTTGAATTGTTCTCGCACTTGGGAATTTACATTCTGAAGCAGCCATCGTGGATAGATGTAGATGGGAGTTACCAGGCGTACAATGATAAAACCTATGGTACTAGAAATATTTCGCGTGCATATCCATTGGTGGCTAGATATTTAAGTCTTCCATGCTTTCACCTGCCTTTATGGATAACCTCAGTGCTGGGCGCCGGTGTAAAATGCTGAATGCAGTAGTGTGCCCTGGCCCTGTGTAGCTTGCAGGTTAAGAGGGTCAGATATGTGGATTCAGACACCTCCAAGGAGGACTGGGTCCGGATCTTGAGTTAAATATGGTGTTGGTGAGTCCGTAACTGTGTTAACTTGCTGCAAAGTGCGCTCGCGTATTTCTTGCTGATACTGATGCCCTAAAAGACAAAGATTAGGAGGGGTAAGAACAGGACAGAATTGATGTCCATTCCTCTCCTGTGCTGGAAGAACTACTCTGACCACCTACCCATGGATAAGGGCTGCAGGGCCTCCCCTTTGTGTACTAAGGGTAGACCACAGGTTGCTAACTCTGCACCTCCTGGAACTATTTTGAGTAGGTTAAAGCTGTTCTACCATTTGGGGGAAATACGCAGAATGCTCCACGATTATTCAGGACTTGAAAGGGGTCAGGTGTCTGTGGAGTTGACACTTCACACAAACACATGCCACATCCCTATTTTAGAAACGAGATGCTGAGACCTAGGAGAGATTCTGTTGTAGAGCGAAGAACAATCACCTGCTTATAGCATGAGTGGATTTTAGCCTGATTTCCATGCTCAGGGCATGAGGGCTGGATTCTTTTCTTAGCTCCATGCAGTCTTGGCCAATTCAAATTAATCCAACAGATTTTATTGAGTGCCTACTACACATAAGATGCTGACAGCCTAGAGGGCAGTGTTGGTCAAAATAAGGCCCACAGACCATTTGCAGGAGAATAACAGGGGTTTATTTGAAAAACGCAGGTTCCTGAGCCCCGCCTCAGATTAACAAAGAGTATCTCAGAGATATTGCAGTTTTTGCCTTTTTTTTTTTTTTTTTTTTTTTTTTTTTTTTTTTTTTTTTTTTTGAGACTGGGTCTTGGTCTGTCACCCAGGCTGGAGTGCAGTGTGCCATCACTACTCACTGAACCTCTCTGTTTCAAGCAATCCTCCCACCTCAGCCTCCTTAATAGCTGGGACCACAGGCAAGTGCCACCACAGCCAGCTAATTAAAAAAAAAATGTGTGGAAACGGGGTCTCGCTATGTTGCCCAGATTGGTCTCAAATTCCAGGGCTCCAGCAATCCTCCCACCTCGGCCTCCCAAAGTGGTAGGATTACAGTCATGAGCTACAAACTTTTCTAGTTATTGTTATGCATGACCTTAGAGTTGGGATTATATTTTATGCAGTTTTTCTGTCCCCCAAACTATAAAGAGAGTACACTGTGATAGAAAAGAGTATTTCAAGGTGAAAGGGCCTAGATTACCACAGAGTCCACAGTGCAGTCATTGAAGTGGGCTGCTGGTGAGTGCTGGCAGTTGGGATGGAATGGTCAAGGATCTGCCAGGTAAACCCAAATGCACCACTAGGCTCTGGACTTGCTCATACTGGAGGGGCCAAACCTTTTGGGAACATGAAAATTTGCCTGCATGATAATTGTGACATTCGTATAAAATAAATAGAAATTTAGAGAAAAGCTACAAAAAAGATACAAAGAACTACTATTTACCCTTCACCCAGATTGAACAGTAATTAGCATTTCCCCTACTGCATTCTCTTTCTCCATACTTGTCCGCATGCACACGTGCCTACACTCATGCACACACTTGTGAATGCATTTATTTCTGACCCAGCGGAGTATTACAAACATCATGTCCCTTTCCTGCTTAAAGATCTTGTAGCAAGATCTTCCTCTTATACAACCAAACTATAGTGATGAAATCTGAAACATTTAACATGAATTTAATACTATTATCTAATTCATCTTAATCCATATTCCAGTTTGCCATTCTTGCTCCAATAATGCCCTATTTAGCAATTTTTCCAGCCCAGGATCATTCTAGAGACCGCCTGCAAGAGAACATTTGTGATGTGGAACGCATTTGCTAGTGATCCTCTTCCTCTGGGCTGGGTTCTCCCCTGTCATATTCTTCAAGCAGTATTTCTCTCCTGCTTTTTCTTCTAAATGTACTCTTTCTTTGATTCCGCAAGTCAGCTGAAGTGGCAAGTCATTGTTTCTCAAACTAATTTTATTTTATTTTTTTTTTTTGAGATGGAGTCTCGCTCTGTCGCGCAGGCTGGAGTACAGTGGCACGATCTCCGCTCACTGCAAGCTCCGCCTCCTGGGGTCCACGCCGTTCTCCTGCCTCAGCCTCCCGAGTAGCTGGGACTACAGGCGCCCGCCACCATGCCTGGCTAATTTTTTGTATTTTTAGTAGAGATGGAGTTTCACTGTGTTAGCCAGGATGGTCTTGATCTCCTGACCTTGTGTTCCACCCACTTTGGCCTCCCAAAGTGCTGGGATTACAGGCGTGAGCCACCACACTCAGCCTCTCAAACAAATTTTCATAGCAAGTTAATAGCATTAAAACAGGCTTGAGGCCGGGTGCGTTGGCTCACACCTGTAATCCCAGCACTTTGGGAGGCCGAAGCAGGTGGATCACCTGAGGCCAGGAGTTTGAGACCAGCCTGGCCAACATGGTGAAACCTCATCCCTACTAAAAGTACAAAGATTGACTGGGTGTGGTGGTGTGAGCCTGTGATTGCAGCTACTTGGGAGGCTGAGACAGGAGAATTGCTTGAACCTGGGAGGCGGAGGTTGCAGTGAACTGAAATCACACCACTGCACTCCAGCCTGGACAACAGAGCAAGACTCTGTTTCAAAAACAACAACAACAACAAGAAACAGGCTTCTTCCTAAATAATAAATGAATGTTGTCCCAGAAGATTTTCATTATATCCATAGTCAACTTTATTAATTAATTAATTTATTTATTTATTTATTCATTTGAAATGGAGTTTTGCTCTTGTTGCCTAGTCTGGAGTGCAATGGTGCAATCTTGGCTCACTGCAACCTCTGCCTCCTGGGTGTAAGTGATTCTCCTGCTTCAGCCTCCCAAGTAGCCAGGATTACAGGTGTGTATCACCACACCTGGCTAATTTTTTGTATTCTTAATAGTGACAGGGTTTCACCATGGCCAGGCTGGTCTTGAACTCCTGACCTCAGGTGATCCGCCCACCTCAGCCTCCCAGAGTACTGGGATTATAGATGTGAGCCACCATGCCCGGCTTATAGTCAAATTTCTGTATCATTTTGTTTTGTGGGTAGAATGAGACTAAAAATGCCACCAAGGGCCAATGCCACTAGGATCAAATGGATTTCAGCTAAATTTTATGTCTGTTATAATGCAGAGAGCACTCTAGTATTATTTAACCTCTTGCAGAAAATGAGTCCTGTTGTCAAGCCAGCGTCATTTGAGGAAGAAGTCTCACTTATAAACAGAAATACAAAAATTCTAAATAAAATATTGGCAAATGGAGTTCAATAATATATTAAAAGAAAAAGTATGTGACAAAGTAAGATTTATTTTAGGAATACAGGACGCTTGAAATTAAACATCTTTCTAAATATCACCAGATCAATAAAATAAGAAAAACATGATCCCATCAGCAGATGCTACAAAAATGTTTGAAGCAATTCAGCTGCCATTCCCAAAATAAGAACTCTAAATAAAATAGGAATAGAAAAAAGCCACTTAACTGGAATTCATACCATTTACAAAAACCAGTAGCATGCTGCCCAAAATGGTAAAATTCTGAAATGATTTCATTTAAAATAAGAAGTTAATCAAGATGCCTGCCATCGCTATATAATTCATTGTTTCCATATTTTTGGCAACTGCAAAGAAGATTGCAAATATTGGGAAAACAGTGAACAATCTCTGTACTTATACAAATATGCTCACAGACATATAGTAATGTAAATATGTTCATATATGATTGTTTATCTAGAAAACAAAACCAGTAGAGAAATACTAGAATTATAAGAGAATTTGATAAAGTGACCAGATACATGATAAATATATTTTAAAAATCAACAGCCATTTTCTAGCCTAGCAATAAATAGCTTTTTTTTTTTTTTTTTTTTTTTTTTGCTCTGGCAATGGACACCTAAAAATGCAAAGGAAGTAAGAATTCTTTCAGTAAAGCAATTACAATTGTATATTGCATAGGAAAAATGTCTACAGTACCTACATTTTTAAAAGTCTTATTGAACAAATGGAAAAGCATACTATTTTCTTGTATGGGAAGACTTAATATCATAAAAGATTCAACTCTTCTAAAATTAATATAGATATATGTGATTCCACATAGAATCAATCCCAACAGGTGAATGTTTTGGGAGGAAAGGGGAAAGTTGCATATAGTTATATTAAAGTATTAATGGAATTTACACATATCTGAGAATAAATATGTAAAGCACACTCAAAAAAGGGTCATAAAATTAGACTTATTTTTACTAAATATCAGACTATACTATGAAGCCACCATAACCAAATCACTGTTATTGACAAATAAGTTGGAGATTTTAGAACTACATTCCCATTCTAGGGTCTACATGTGTAATACATGAGAATTTGATTAGCCTTAAAGGTGATCTTTCAATATATTGGGGAAAGTTTGGCCTCATTTATTATGTTGTCACAACTGGCTCTTTATTTGGGGAAAAAAAAAATGGACTCCTATATAGAAAAATTAATTCCAGATATATTAAAGACTTAAATGTGGAAAATAAAATAGTAAAATCCTACAAGACACTCCTGAAAACATGTAATTTTCATGGAGGAGAAACTTCTGTAGCCACAATTGGACACACAGAAGCATTTCTTGGCCATTTAAATATTAAAAGCTTTTATATGGCAAAAGAACCCATTTTAAAAACCAATAGACAAAGAGTGCATTTGCATGAAATTTCATAACATAAAGACAGAGTTGATATCTGTTCTACTCAAAGAGCTCTTTAAAAAGAGGATAAGCCATGGATACAAAGTAGACAAAAGACGTGAGTTAGACATTCCACAGAACTGCAAATGCAGATAGCCAGCAAATGTGTGAAAACATGCTCAAACTCACTGGTAGTTGGCAAAAGACATGAGCAGACATTCCACAGAACTGCAAATGCAGATAGCCAACAAATGTATGAAAACATGCTGAAACTCACTGGTAGTTGGGGAAATGCAGCTTTTTAAAGTAAGAAGTAACATCTTTAATTTTTAAGACTGGAGAACATTAAAAGACCAATGTAACAACCATTGCTGATAGGGAAATAGGGAAAAATCTGTGATTGTCTTTTGCAATGGGAGAGGAAAATGCTTTCAAAATCCTTTGAAAGGCAGAATCTAGTAAAATTAAAAATGCATGTATCCTTTTAACTCTGCTGCTGGGCCTTCTTCCCATAGAGATAAAAGAAAAAGCCTGTATGTTATCATATAGTATAGATATGTATTACATGTTTGTGGTAACAAAGAACTGGGAAGAAAATGAATGCCCATCAGTGGGTGAATGGCTAAAAAAATGGTACATCCGTACTATGAATTATTATGTGAGCATTAAAAGACTGCATTAGCATCAAACCCAAGGGACTTGGGGGCTTTCTGTAATGCATTGTTTAGCGAGAAGAGCATGATGAAGAAAAATGTGTATAATGTCTACTTTTTTGGTTGGCAGGGGACAGGGTCTCACTCTGTTGCCCAGGCCAGAACGCAATGGTGCAATCATAGCTCATGCAGCCTCGACCTCCTGGGCTGGAGCAGTCCTCTTGCCTCCACTTCCCAAGTAGCTGGGACTACAGGCACACACTACCTCGGTGTGTTCTGTGAAATTGTGACAGGGTCTTGGTGTGTTGCACAAGCTGGTCTCGAACTCCTGTCTTGCCCTCCCAAAGTGCTAGGATTGCAGGCAGGAGCTACCATGACTGGCCAGCGTCAACGTTTGATGAAACAAATTATGATCCCTAGTGTGTGTGTGTGTGTGTGTGTGTGTGTGTGTCTGTGTGTGTGTAGTATGCTATAGGCAGAGTGGAAAATGTGTAGGCATGCTGGGCTTCATTATAGCATGGTGATGAAGGACAGGGGAGAATTTGAAGATAGGTAGAAGGAGAAGCTCAAGTTTAAAAAAAAGAAAAAGACTGCCACGTAAACAGTAGGCATGACCTCACACGTACACATGGATGCAGAGCAATGGAGGTGAGGGTATGGACTAAGAAAGTGTGCATAGCTCCTGGCTTCTGGTAGAAGCTCTGTCCAGCTATAAAACAGACAACTTTTGTTGTTGTGAGGAAAGTGAGTGCAACAAGTCTCCTGTGGATTTCTGCTTGAAGTCTTTGTAGCACATTGAAATCCCAGGGCTGCTTTCCATTCTGCTGTGGCCTGAAGGAAGAGCGTGAGAGTTTTACTGCCTCTACTCACCACACATCTGATTGCCTGCTCCCAATAGACTTGGGAACAGCTTCCTCTGGCCGCACACTCCATCTCCAGATAGCTAGTGTGAGTTCAGAATTCTCTTAGAGACGCACGTCCAATTCCCACAGGCCTGAGAGCTTGCTGGGCTTGTGGGTGGGGATTTGAGGGATGCTCAGCAGCAAGTGACCCAGGCTCTGTGAACCATTCCCAGAACCAAGCAGGAGAAGGACCCTCAGGGCCAACATGTCCTAAGTTAAAATGACATGTTTCTTCCAAGCACCCTCTTCAGCTCCTGCTTTATCTTTCTAATACACAAATGTGAGTACAGGTGAAAGTCAAAGGTCTTGCAAGGCACCGTCTGCCCAAGAACTCATTGTCACTGGAGACTGTTTGGTCTGGTCTCCTTCCTATCCTTGCCTTACACTGCAGCCCTCAGCCAGCCACCATCCTGTGTATCTTAGAAGGTTCCCCGTCCAAAGACAAAATTACAACAATTTAAAGATCGAATTGGCTTTTGTTAGCCATTCTGGAATTGGGTAGCATCTCATTCCATGAAGCAGAATGAGTGCTCTGATGAGCTGAGCAGAGGAGGCCAGCTGTATAGGCAGAAAGGGGCTAAGGAAACAGAAGCAGAGCAGAAAGCAATAGGTTGTTTCAAAGTGACTTTCTTTACAGAGTTGAAACAGAGGGGACTTCCATACCATGCTACCTCCGGTAAACTGGGCCCTTTCTGGTGCCCAGGTAAACTGGTTGCTGTGAATCTCCTGTGTTTTTTGTTTGTTGGTTTGTTCGGTTTTGGAAAACTGGCCTGTTTCAAAGTTTAGTTTGATGACACAGCTCTTAGCACAAGTAAGTCCATTCTGGTTTGGTCAGGTCTGCTGGGGCTGAGTGCAGGAGCTCAGTCCAAACAGTGGCCTTCTATAAACTTCGTTCAACACCTCCAAACAGGCATGCTGATGTCTCAGAGCTTTGTGAGGGGTGCGTCTCTCGTGGGACTGCTTCCTCACCCACATCCCTAGCATCTTGCCAAATCCTGTTGGTCCAATACCTTGCAGGTCAGATACTCTTTGGTGCAAGAATCCTTTGGTGACTCTCCCTTCTCCTTCTGCGTCCTCCCTCAACAGGTATGAACAGTTTTGCAGAGCCCTGCGTTTTGTGTATTTATCTCTATGCCTGTTGCCCCACTCCCCTCCCCGACCTTTGCAGTAGATGGCGTTCCTGGAGGTCGGGGACCTGATTTTCCTTCTTTCTTCTGTTTGTAAATCTCTCCATGCCTGGTGCTTATCACAGTATCTGGCCCATAATTCATTTAGAGTAAACGTCTGTTGAATGAATAAATGGATGAAGTACATTATGCTTCCTGAACTTTAAGTATAACGTCAAGATGGAAGGTTGTAAATTTTACCTCTGCGAGCGTGAACAGAAAACAAAGCAGCACTTCACAGAGCTAACTGTGGCATGATTCCACATCAGCCCTCGTTTGACAAAGGAAGGTAGTTGCTAATTTAACAAGAAGTCTTGGCTAATCGGATGATGTATGATTTTTTAGTGTTCAGTGTATTCATTTGATAGTGATTAATGTAAAAATGGTCTTTCATTTATTTCCTTTGTGTGGAGAGTGTCTGGGGATCTGTGAATCATGAAGTCTCAGGTTGGGACTTGACTGGAAATGAAGTCATCGTTTGGTAGAAGGGAACACTGCAGCCGTGTGGGTCGGAAGGACTGCTGTTAATGGCTCATTGTTCTCCCTGCAGATTTTCACCGCTTTGCCGCCCTTCACTCTGGGAATCTTTGAGAGGTCTTGCACTCAGGAGAGCATGCTCAGGTTTCCCCAGCTCTACAAAATCACCCAGAACGGCGAAGGCTTCAACACAAAGGTAAACAAGGTGTGATCTCAGAATTGTCACCTCAGAAAGGCATGGCTGTTTAATTCTAGTCATCTGCCTATGAGATATTTGAAGCTTGAGAAAGAACATTTAAGAAGTGCTGAGAACATGATCTGCTCGCCCCACCACACACACACACACACACACACACACGCACACCCCCCACAAGCCCAGTGAATTCAAGACACCTTCTCAGGCGACGGGTCCGTGCCGCGTGGGCTGCAACCTCCGGTCCCAGCATGTTGACTCCTTCCCGCTTCTCCCTGTCAGCCCCTGACATCAGTGTGGGCAGCAGCTCCCACAGCCCAGGTTCAGGATCCACTGTCAGAGACCCCCCCTTGTGCGGTCCTGCAGCCCTATGTGGAGGCCCGATGGCAGCTTACCTAACTGTTGCTGGGTTTGTCCTTTGAAATAAAATGTGTCTTTAGCTTGTGCATAACATTGTCTAGATATGAACTCAGGGATCACATGAGTTGTGGGGGTTTTGTTTGGTTTTGTTTTTCTGGACCAGAGAATCAGAAAGGAGCCAAAGAAAGGTATAGGTGATCCTGACAAACCCAGCCCAAAGCTGGGTGGAGTGTTAAAGGGGTCGGCAGTCTCAGGCAGCAGAGGGGTCTGCCACACAGATGCCATTTGCAGCTGGAAGTGGCAGAGTGCTCGGGTGACCCCATCCAAAGAAAAGAGAGATGTGTGCCTGGGCGCGGAGGGGCGAGATGTGAGCATGGCCGCATGGCCTTGTTTCTGCCTCAGGTCTTCGTTCGGGGGGATTCAGAAGTTTAGACAGAGGTCTGTTGCACAGTTCACCTCCAGGACTGTGTGCTGGTGGCGGTCACGATTTGCATGCGTGGTTCCTGGGCCGTCAGTGAGAAGGACATAGGGAGTCACCTCTCCAGGCCTCAAGGAGTGAACGGTCTCCCAGGGCCTCTCTTCTGAGCCAGATGTTCCTGATATCCCTGCAGCCACCTTTTTCTGGGGAGGCTCACTAGTTAATCCGAGGCAGGGAGGAAACAGAAGGGCTCCTTATTGGTTCTGCCATCCCCATATCCAAAGAGGCCCGAGGGACTCCTTTTACCAATCCTTGTTGACTATGATTCCGTGAATGGGAAAATATGACCCATTTTCACTGCATTATTTACATAAATCCATTTTCTACAGAATTCGAATGCAAAGGCCATTTGAGGTGGGAAGTAAGTAAGAGCTGAGGATGCACGGAAACATCTGCAGGCACTTTGAAGAATTTTTTTTTTTTTTTTTAGATAGATCAGAGATGGTGCAAAATGAACATTTAAAGCAGGGGGAAATTCCATTGTCTTATAATAACATTTTTCACTATTTTCTGTCATCTCAGGCTCAAACTATATGATAATTCCCAGGGACAACTGGTAGATGGTTAAATAAATTTAATCTGGCTTTAATAGTCAATAATTCTGTCATCACAGTGGTTAAAACAATGATTGTGATATATTAGTGAAACTAAAGTTTAGAATAAACTAAACCTTGTGTCCTTTTTTCTGACCTTTAAATATTAAAATAAAGAGAACTTTCAAATATGCATACTATCTAAAATCCCAAAAATAATAGAAAAAGTTGAATGAGAGGGATTTGAAGTAGTAAAACAAAACAGTGAGAATGCCGTGCAAAAATTTACAAGTGGAATGTTTTCAGTGCTTTTAAGGCATCCCATCCGCACCTGATACAGTTTAATTGTTAAGAAGAGACACAGTTTTAGTCTCTTCTTAACAATTTTGACCTACTATCCTTTTTCTGGATGTTTGTGAAATGTTGTTGTCTCTCTTACAATGCTAAAGAAAACTGATCAGAATGAATTTTTCACGTGTGGATAGATTGTGTTGGTCTGCATACGTGTGAGTAGATATTTAGGTCTTTGTAACTAAAGTAATATGATCTGGAGATAATCCAGTCATTTTATGTAAAAATTAAATAGTTGATTTGGGTGAGGGTTTTGTTTTGTTTTGTTTTTCGAAGTCAAGAATAATATGCTACTCCTGGAACCGTGCAGCGCACGGTCAGGATCCCTCACAATGTGGCGTTTGTTGAGAGTTTCACAGAGGTCAAGCATTTTGGGCAGCTCCTGACTCCCTTGGTTTGTTTTTCCTTAGGTTTTCTGGGGTCACTGCATCAACGCCTTGGTCCACTCCCTCATCCTCTTCTGGTTTCCCATGAAAGCTCTGGAGCATGGTAAGGGCTGTGTGATCTCACCTGTCAGCAAGGAGCTTTGCAGCCGCTCTGCTGCCTGTGTGTTCACAATTTTTTTTTCCAGTTCTGCAGAACAAGAGATCACAGGAACACATTTTAGAGTGAAAACATACCTAAAGCATAATGAGAGCTGGTCTCGGGTTTATAGCTGGTAGGTTTCATCAGTTCTGGCTTTGAGAATCCATTTTCTTTCCAGTTGACTGGATAGTTTGAGTACTAGAAATTCTCATCTCAGTTTGTAAACACTATTTGAGTCAGAGATCCTCAAGGGAAGCTCTGTACTATAATGAAATGTTGATGCTTATTGTCTGTGGTTTGAAATTCTCTGTTAATTACTTGGACTTTTATTTCCGAGCCTCCCCTACCCATATGCAGAATAACTTAGATCTTATAGGAGTTGGATCTTATTCCTAGCTTTCTAACAGAGGGTCCTGTCCTTGATGTATGCCTTTTGAAATTAGGGTTTGAGAACCAATTCTCCAGATTGGGGTTTGTCTTTACAGCTGGAAGAGGATATCTGAGAACTGTGGCAGACTCAGTGCTTTTTCACACTTCTTAATACATCCAGAACGTGGCCTCCTAAAGAGACATATTTTTATTCTCAGAAAATAAAAATGTATCATGAGAATGCTACTCTTTCATCCCTCTCAAATAGTAATAATCCCCCTGGGAAAAATTACTCCAAATGTTGACTAGACAAGGCCCTTTATTGTTCAAAGAACTAAAGAATATAAAGTTTCCAAGCGTCTTTGTTTCTGTGTCAGTGAGTTTTAGGCTTCCAACAGAAACGATTCATCCTCACTGATATTCTTTAACCTATTAAATACTGACAGAGAAAATGCGTGCACTGCCGTTTTCTTATGCCACGTGACATATTCTTTCAATTTCATCAGAACTCCTTTTCCTTTGAGGGTTCTTAAGTCTTTAAATCAGAGAATACAATTTTATGCTTTCTAGCCCCACCCCAGAAAAGAGCATTCTTGTGAAATCGTTTTCTTTTAACGTGAAACCCTTCTTGTGATTCATCTTTACTCAGTGGATTTAATTTATTTTAAAATGGTTTTGTAAATAAGAGTGCGTAAGTAGAAGAGTTGGGGATGTGATTTTATGTCAGAGGCTGTGATATTTTGGTGACAGACTCAGCCATCATTGTAGCCGGAAGAAGTAGTGATGGGAAGTGGTATGTCTGATGAGCATAAGAGAAATTTCAGCCATCATCCTCCGTACCTGAGCCCAGGCTTTAGTACTTAAGAAGAGTCTGCAAATAGCATGAACTAGCCGCAGTACTCTCTGAAGACCCCTTACCACTTATCTAGACATACTACTGTGTTCCTAACTCAGAAGTGCTTGCCTTTTGACTCTCAGAAGCTTTACAAGATGGTCATTTACTTACCTGCTTCAAAGGAACTAATGTGACCGTTCTGCAGTGGAGACAATGGTTTTCTAATCCTGGAATTATGATCACATACTTTCAGTTGGTGCCTTGTAGTTTATGGTGAAATTGCTGTAGTTTACCCAGATTCCATTATGTAAGTCCATTCATTCACCTAACATGGTCTGTGTTTACAAGTGGTAGACTCCCAGCAGTTGCTAACTTACCTAAGAGACAGCACCAAGTGAATTTTAAAGTAGTTCTGCTATCCTTATCTAATTCCTCCAAATTTGGCAAATTACCTGGCAGCCAGCCAATAGGATGCTGCTTTCCTCTTTTTATTATCACCATCATCATCAATGTCATTATTTCATTGGATTTATTGAACCTTCAGCATAGGGGTTTTCTTTGAGTTGTGTTGCAAACAATAATCTATTGAGCGAAACTGTAAAGTGAAGTAAATTGCAAATATTACGTATATCAGAACAGAGGGACATTGGTGTTCTTGGTCATTAGTTGACTTCCTTTAACAAATTGAATATTTTAGAATTAATTTCTAAATTCTCACTATTAGGACGGAGAAAAAAATCATTATATTATTGCTTATTAACCTTATTCCTGTTATATTCAAGACACTGTGGTGGATTCTAAGGATAACGGTAGATATATCAATGTCAGCCTCACCTTCCAAGAGTTTGTAGTATGGAAAGGGAGATTAGATTTTGTCTTAGTCCATTTTGTGCTGCTATAAGAGTACCAGAGACTGGGTAATTTATAGAGAATAGAAATATATTTGGCTCCTGGTTCTGGAGGCTGGGAAGTCCCAGGTCAGGGAGCTGGCTTCTTGTTAGAACCTACTTGATGTGTCATCTCATGGTGGAAGGATATGGGGTAGAGAGAGGGGAAAGGAACCCATGCCAGTGACACCAGCATTAATGCATTCATGAGGGTGGTGCCCCCATGACCCAAACACCTCCTGTCAGGCCACAGCTCCCAGCACCTCTGCATTGGGGATCAAACTTTCAACTCATGAGCTTTGCAGGCTGCATTCCAACCAGAGCAGATTTGCAAATGAATAACTCTAGTACAAGGCAGAAAATAGCTGTTTCAAGTAAACCATAGATAAAACGCTATTAGATATCAGAGGACTGAGAGACGCCTTTCATTTGGAATTATTAATAGCTTCCTAGAGGAGGTAATATTTACGTTTAGCCATGAAATCCAACAGAAGGAAGAATCAAGCAAAGTGGGGAAATCAGGACAGGGGTGGAAAACTGAGCAACTAAAGGATGGAAGATGGGGAAGTTTAGGAAGGCAGATAAAAGCTGAATTACAGAGGGCTTTGAGTATGAGGTTAAGAAACTGGGACGTGGCCAGGCGTGGTGTCTCATGCCTGTAATCCCGAAACTTTGGGAGGCCGAGGTGGGTGGATCACCTGACATCAGTTCAAGACCAGCCTGGCCATCATGGTGAAACCCCGTCTCTACTAAAAATACTAAAATTAGCTGGGTGTGGTGGCAGGCACCTATAATCCCAGCTACGTTCAGGAGACTGAAGCAGCAGAATCACTTGAACATGGGAGGTAGAGGTTGCAGTGAGCCAAGATCATGCCACTGCACTGCAGCCTAGGCAAAAAAGCAAAACTCTGTCAAAAAAGAAAAGAAAGAGAAAGAAAGAGAGAGGGAGGGAGGGAGGGA
>NW_012106586.1:2680613-2690782 GCF_000951045.1 Mandrillus leucophaeus
AGGAGGAGGGAGGAAAGAAGGGAAAGAAGGCAAGGAAGGAAGGAAGAAAAGAAAGAAAAGGAAGTTAAGAAGGAAAAGAAGGAAGGAAGGAGAGAAAAAAAGAAGGAAAGAAACTAGGACTTAACTGTTTAGGCATTGAAGGGTCAGTATAGAATTTAGATCTAGATCATTATGATCAGGACAATTTGGGAAAATAAACCTGTTGTGTCTTGTAAGGTGAGCGGTAGAAAGAAAACTACTGGCAGAGACTCCAGGGGACAGCTTAGGGAGGGTTAAACCCAGGAATGGGACTGTGTTTGGAGAAGATGTTTTGAAAGGAGCTTCTTTGTTTGCTGAGATTGTAGCATATCTGTGAGGTAAGAGGCTCTCTGAGGGCACGGTGAATGTAGATACCAGCAAGCCAGGCACTGCCTGTCCTGCCCTCTGGAGGCTTACCTGAGGTCAGAGTTGTTGGGCAGGAATTTGGTACATGTTGCTTAATTACCAGTGCACTGAGTCCTAGGATCTGTGAGTGGAGCTTGTGTAATAAAGAGACACAACCTAGTCTAATGAGTCCAGGAGCATCTTCTTCCGGGAAGTGATATTGAAGTTCTTGAAAGAGGAGTCGGGGGTGGTCACGTGGGACAAGGGAGATGTGTGGGACAAGGGCCTGGTTGGGAGAAGGAGCATTCCTGGCCAGAGCCACGCAGGTGCACAGGACCTGAGCTGCTGAGGCCATGGGAAGTATTTTAGTGGGACTGGGGGCGCCTGGACTCTGGACTCTTCTTTATCCACCTCTGGTGAGAGGCTCGGGACACTGGGCATTCCTGCCCTAGACTGGAAAAATCAGTAACCTCCTGCTGTGAACTGACTGCTCATATACCCCCCTGCCCCCCAGCTGATATGTGAAAACCTCAAACTGTAAGGTGATGGTAGATAACATAGGGCCTCCAGGAGGTGATTAGGTCATGAGGGCGGATCTCTCAGAAATGGGATTAGTTTACCTATAAAAGGGACCCTCGAGAGCTCATCTGCCCCTTCCATTATGTGGGAATGTAGCTAGAAGACATCACCTATGAGGAATGGGCCCTCACCTGACACCACAACTGCCACCTCCTTGATCTTGGACTTCGCAGGCTCCAGAACTATAAGAAATGAATTTCCAGGGGTTATAAGCCATGCAATTTATAGTATTTTGTTATAGTCGGCCGAAAGAACTAAGACACTCCCTCTCCCTCTTTCCCTATCCTTCTGGAACTATCAATCAAAACACATCTCTACACATTTCTAGCATCCCCCGTGTAGTGGACAACCACCCCTAGTCAAGGCAACTACAGCATAGAGGGGAGGTAGGGGCTGGAAAAGGGGGCAAATAAGTGAGGGGGATCTGATCACTAACAGCTGGTCAGGGGGACTTTTTCTCAGGGCAGGTTGGAGGTAGGAGAGTTGTGTGATGAGATTTGCCCGTAAAGAAGATGAACACTGGTCTGTAAAGAAATACATAGGATCTGGCAAGAGTGTGCCGGGACCATGCAGTTGCACAGGACCTGAGCTGCGGAGGCCATGGGAAGTATTTTTAGTGGGACTGGGGGGATTTTTTTGGTGGGGAGGGGAGTGGCAGGGATAAAGACTGTAAGCCCCAGAGGACCGGGATATGCCAGTTGATATACCAGCTGACTGGAGGACTTGTTCATGTGTGCTGATTTGCTGTCCTGAGTACAAGTGAATTCTTGTTACACTTTTTTTTTTTTTTTTTTTGAGACGGAGTCCCATTCTGTTTCCCAGGCTGGAGTGCAGGTGCGCGATCTGGGCTCACGTGATCTCCGCCTCCCAGGTTCAAGTAATTCTCCTGCCTCAGCCTCCTGAGTAGCTGGGATTCCAGGCTCATGCTCCCACACCCAGCTAATTTTTGTATTTTTAGTAGAGATGGGGTTTCACCCTGTTGGCTAGGCTGGTCTTGAACTCCTGACCTCGTGATCGGCCCACCTTGGCTTCCCAAAGTGCTGGGATTACAGGCCTGAGCCACTGCGCCTGGCCTTATTACACTCTTAATTGTCATTTAGGAGAATGTATATCCTCCCCACCCCCAAAGAGGCATAGGAACATGGTACCAATTTGAGACAAACTAGGGCACTGTCAAAGCCGGGGGCCCTTGGTCTAACAGAGGGGTGCCTTCTGGCCTCTCCCCCTCCCCCAAGAGCTGCCTGAAGCCGTCCCTCAGATGCCTACCCACATCCAGAGATCCAGAGGAGTTTTGTTTGACCGGGGCTGAAGTCCCTAGAGTAGTTCATTTCCCCCTTGATACTGTACGGATGATGTCACAAAGACAGGAGGTTTTACTAGAAAATTCTGCCTCCACCATCTGTGGAGAGAACCTCCGGTATACATCAGCGGTGTTCACTTTGGGCAAGGCGACAGAAACACACTTCTTGTTGGGAAGAACATTTTCGAGAAGGTATATTGTTCGTTCCCTAGAATGCTTCCAAGAATTTTGCTTTGCTTATTTTCGTGTGGTTTTGGGGAGACTTTTCAAAGCGCTCCTTTGCTGATGGAGTTTGTGATGATTCATTTCAAATTTCAAAATAAATTTTTCCACTGAAGCAATTCAGTAAATCGGATTTCTTCCAACCATCACAGCCATACACTTACTGCCATGGTCTGCCTGCAGCTCCTCGCCTTTAATCTGGAAAGCGATGCTAGGTTAGAGCTAGGATGTCACCTTCACAGCCAGCCAAGTCCATCAGGAGCCCTGGTGTCAACCCACACCCGGGTTTCCTGTTGGTGCGTCCCGTCAGCAGAGTTGAGCAACCCTCCTTGAAGTATAATGTGGTTATTGGCAAAATAATACAAAATCGGTCTTGATTTTAAAAAAGGAAGTATTCAGACGATAAAATTTAAGAGAGAGGTGATGGGAAAGAGACTATACTTAACAGAAGAAAAGAACTCCTAAAAACATTTGTTCTTGATCCCCCAGAGTCCACACCGTAGAAACTGTTCCCTCACCCTTTAAGGAGAATACCACACGGATTCTTATGTATGGGCACTAATTAAGCAACTGGGCCTTTCGACATTTTTGGAGAAGGCTATTTTATAATTTTTAATAAATGTGCTCCTGTAAGATCAGGCATGTTTTACATACTGAAATAGTAGTGCACGTGTATAAAATAAAACTTAGTGTGACTCTCTTTGCCCGTGGCATTGTTGGGTCATATTAGTTTAAACTATTTCTGACCCTTGCTTTATTACTGAAAACTTGAGTGTTTCATACCATATAAATCCTGAGACTTGCGTCGTTTCACATTAAGCTAAATTTGGGCAAGATTGCCAGTGTTCTCTGAGACTGCAACTTCTTAAACTCAATTATTCACTCATTTTTGTAAAAAGATAAAAGTGGCTGGGCAAGGTGGCTCATGCCTGTAATCCCAGCACTTTGGGAGGCCAAGGCAGACAGATCACCTGAGGTCAGTGTCAGGCCTCTGAGCCCAAGCTAAGCCATCATATGCCCTGTGACCTGCACATATTCATCCAGATGGCCTGAAGCAAGTGAAGAATCACAAAAGAAGTGAAAATGGCTGCTTCCAGCCTTAACTGATGACATTACTTTGTGAAATTTCTTCTCCTGGCTCATCCTGGCAGGGGTGGGGGTCACAAGGTGCTCAGTGGGGGAGCTTTCGAGCCAGGACAGAGTGTGGTGCAAGTTCATAAAATCCTGAAGTTAGTAGAACTTGCTCCCTAAGACCTAGAAACACAGAACATTCTGGAGTCTTTCAGATTTACACAAATGAAACTATAGCTCATAAATCTGCGTAACTGGTTACTAACCCAATCATAGTACGTTTAAAATATAAACAGTTTTCCAAATTCAAATGCAAAATTTTTGTTTGTTTTGTTTTAAATGCAGTTATGAACTGTGATAACACTCTGACTTCAGCTCTTTTTCTGTATTGTGACAGTGTACCTCACACATCCTGACACCCAGAATTGGGCTGGAAGGGTCATTGTTTTCATTCAGTTTAATGTTTCTCGTGTTTCAGTGTCTCTTTTAATAACCTCTGGGTTGCGTGTGTTTTAGACAGTTGGGTTCAGTGTAATGTTGTAAGAAGTGTGAGCCAGAGTTCCTAGATTTCACTCTTAGCAGGAAGTTGAATCGAGATGGATTAGCCAGGGAATCTCATGGGCTTAACCCAGTAAAGATTGATTTCGCACCCACGTCCCTATCCAGTGGAGGAGTGCCTTGTTCATTGGCGTGTTGAGTATATTTTTCTTATTTTCCGTATTCCCGATGCACTGGCATTAGGGGCCTTGGTTCCGGAGAGACTGTCCTCCCAGGGCTAGCTAATTCCTGAAGATAGCAGATGCCTCCCCTGCCTGCACCCCTTTGACATACAAATGAACCAAGCCTGAGCCCACGCCCCCAGCCACCTCCTTTATCAAACTCTCACACACTGAGCCAGTGTTCCTTCTGCCCAACAGCACCCCAGGGCCAGGTACCCGACAACTGGGGACCGTCCTCACAGCCCCGAGCCTGCCAGAATTACTCCAGATATACAATCCTAAATGTCCTCATTCAGCATACCTACCCTGCCTCAGCGGTTCCTCCCTGTGGGAACCCCAGCAGAGGCCTGGGCCGTGCTCAGCGTCTCTCCAACCTCCTGAGTTCCGTGGCGCTACCTGGCATGGCCTTGCCTGGCATGCTGTGCCTCCTGCTTCTAGCATCTGTGAGTGTGAACTTCTGCCTCCATGACAATCATTCCAGGTCTGCCTGTCTTACCATATCTGTTCAAACGAAGCGTGCTTCATTTCAGCACAGCGAGGCTCCGGGGAGTACGCCCTCAGCCTCAACACTGGAAGGGGAGAGACGGGATGGTTTGCAGGGCAAGGATCATTTGCTCTTCCCCGTGTCTGGCAGGAAGAGATCCATCAGTTCTGCCCACATCTGATTGGCAAGAACTTGTCACAGGGCCTAGCACAGTGTGGGGTGCTGGGGGATATCACTTAGGTGTGTACCCAGGAGTGAGAAACACGTGTGGCCTCGCTGGGTGACTGCCTGGGCATTGGCAATCAACTTTACTTTGCATCATTTTTACTTCCTTTTTCAGATTTATTTTTAGTAAACAAAAGTGAAAAAAGAGAAAGATTGAAATTTAAGTTTCATGTCCTTAACTTTCAAAAGCAGAAATGGCAGTCGAGGAGAAAATCCAGCAATAGGCTTATATAACCAGGAGCTTCAGCCGGCAGCGCTGGTTGTGAATGTAATTGTAATCGCTAACACTTGTATAAACCCTGCTTTTTATAAAGCAACCTCCAATACTTTATACTACTCTTTACGGGGAGGAAAAAGTACATTTTCTCTTCATGAATTCATAGTGTCGGAGGCAGAAAGCGTAATTTTAATTCTAGTACAGGCACTACAGGCATATGCAGGTTAACTTCTAAAAGTTTGTAATTTAGTGACCTGAAAGTTGGAATACATCTTCACTCTTGTAAATCTAGAAGTCGCTAGTTGGGGTGCGCTTCCTCTGAGCCACTGGAGTCTTGAGAGGCCCAGAGAGTAAGGTGGGGGCGGGGGCTGGCTCAGTTAATGTTCTGGAATCCTGGCCGCTCGGAAACAGTGCTGCTGGAAGCTCCTGAAGGGAAAGGAGGAGAGAGGAAAAGCAGGAGAAACTTGGTATCTGCTCTTGGACCAAAATGTCTTGGCAAATGCCTTGGAGTTGAGGGAATGGTGCCACCTCTGCCTCAGTTCTCCCTCCTGAGCCCTGCATGAGTGTTGCCTGCATTGTTCAGTTCAGCTGTGCCACTGATTCTGACTACATCAAAAGTATACATGTAAATTCAGCCCATCTGTTTTCATGGTTGTTAAACCCCGTCTCTTCTGACCACTATATTATAACGTTGTCTTGAAATTTTGCCTTTGTCAGAGCTATTTCTGAATACATTTTGTGGTTTAGCTGGATGATGATGTAATGTTTTTAATGAGCATTTAATTGAAATGGCATCTTTATAAAATGGCATCAACCTAGCTCTTTGGAATATTCTGAAATAAGTTCCTTGATCATTTTGTCTGTTTAGAAAATGAGACATGCTTTTCTTATAAATTGTGGCTTTTCCCACAAATATTTTCAAAGAGATTTTTGCAGACAACGTTTTTGGGCTGTTACTGCTAATGTTGGAGGGCCCATGTGGTTTTGTCCCAGTTGTTCACAGTAGGCTGGTTTAGTGACTATGTTTCCAGACCTCATTTGGCTCATCCTATGTTAATTATGTCTGTTCCTGAACCCCAGCCAGATTTGACGACTGATAGGAGTCTGGAAGAACAGGCTCACCTGCCGCCCTGGGTCAGTGGATGCTGGAGTCATACATAACACCGAATTGTCTCTAAGAGAGCATCTGGGACTGGGTTTCTGTCTCTTTCATTTTATGGCACTTTTCATGCATGCCATAAGCCCCATCATTATATTAGGTTTATATCACATGCAATCAGAGATCATTCTAAATGTGACTTCGTATTTTATCAAACCAAGCACATGGGGAACTTGTGTTACTTTTGTTGTTGTTGTTGTTGTTGTTGTTGTTTACCCAGTAGAAATTGTCCCCTGGATTTCTGAGATGGGTGATGGCCCTCCTCTCTCATCTCAGCCCTCACCAAGGGTGGACCTGATCCTGGATTTGCAAAAGGCTAACTGATCTCAGTCCAGTTCCGGTAAATGGCAGCCCCTCTGATGCAATGGGGAGATGAAGCCTTCTCACCTTTCTCCTTGCTCTTTAGGCCTTTGTGTACCAATGATGGGTGTCTGTGAGGAAGAGCTTGGCTCTTGGAAAACGCAGGTTTGGTGAGATCACATCTCTCTGTATGCACTTTGGATGAATTTCTTTTATAGAGACCTGTTTTGAAGCCTCATACATTTGACCAGTGCTGACCTCACCACTGTAGCCCCACCCCCACCTCATCAGCTCACCTTTCCACCTCCGTGCCCAATACAGGCTGGTTTTCTTTTTGCCTGAAATGTCCTTTCCCCTCTCAACTGACCCCCACTCCAATATCCATCTCTGCTCCCCACGCTACTTTCTCTGAAATTATGCTCTTACCACGGTTTGCACAGACAGTGGGTAAATACTGTTCCGAAGGCTGGCTTGGGGAACCCAACTATTCCAGGTTTGGGATTTTGTCCCCCTTTGCAAACTTGAGATACTCTTTTCTAGGCTGAAAACTAAAATGCATCGCGGAGTTACCTCTCCAAAATGAGGAACTGAAATATTAGGCTTAGCCCGTCTTCATTAAAGTTTAATGCTCAAATTACCTTATGTGTTAACATTTTATTGAATGCCAGTGGCATTCACTGTCATGATAAGTTAGAAATTAATGCATTGTCGGCTGGGCGTGGTGGCTCACACCTGTAATCCCAGCACTTTTGGAGGCCGAGGCAAGTGGATCACCTGAGGTCAGGAGTTCAAGACCAGCCTGGCCAACATAGTGAAACCCCGTCTCTGCTAAAAATACAGAAGTTAGCCAGGCGCGGTGGTGGACACCTGTAATCCCAGCTACCCAGGAGGCTGAGGCAGGAGAATCGCTTGAACCCGGGAGGCAGAGTTTGCAGAAGCTGGGATCGCACCACTGCACTCCAGCCTGGGGGACAGAGTGAGGCTGTGTCTCAAAAAAAAAAAAAAAAAAAAAAGGAAAGAAATTAATGCATTGTCATACTCTAGAAGTTACATTTTAAAAACATCCTTTAGATTTCTTTGTTTCTGCTGTTCTGCCAAATTGCCAGCCTCCTGTACATAGTCTTAAGGGCCCCCCGCTCCACGTAGGTGTTCTCTTCATAGATTAGCATTCAGTCCTGAATGATCCAAGGGTTTGTCTCTTGTAAAGGCCACCAGCTTCATGAATTGTGTTGCTCTGTGCTAATGCCTCATGCTATTTATTTTATTTTCTTTAAAAAATTTTATTTTTTCTTTTTTAGAGACAGGGTCTCACTCTGTCACGCAGGCTGGAGTGCAGTGGCACGATCATAACCTCAAACTCTTGGGCTCCGGCAACCGTCCTTCCTTAGTTTCCTGAGTAGCTGGGATAACAGGCACACGCCACCATGCCTGGCTTCTTCATATTGGTTCTCTCTCCTGATTGCATAGAGGATTGTATCCCACCCCATTGTCTCCTCCTCAGCCTGATGGGAGAGATGAGAACTCTCTGTTAGACATTGTCTCTTCAGTGTAGGTTCTCTGTATTTACTCCACCTCCTCCTTTTTCTTCCCTCTGAGGCGGTGGTTCTCAACCAGCATTGATTTTTGCCTCCCAGGGGACATTTACCAATGTCTGCAGATATATTTGGTTGTCACAACTAGGATGGCTGCTACTGGCATCTAGTGGGTGGAAGCCAGAGATGCCACCAAGCTGTCCACGATGCACAGGACAGCCCCCAGACAAAGAATTATCTGGCCCAAAATGTCTGTAGTGCCAGATTTAAGAAACTCCGGGCTAATGAAATGCCCACACCAACTCAGAATAAAAGGTCAGGTCTCCAGGTGTTCCTGACACTCCCGGAGTTGTTCACTTCCTGTGCTTCCTTATGTGGTGCAAAATTTCATATGAAATTAATTTTCATATGATTTCAAATTTCATATGAATCTAATTTTCTGTCCACCACAAATCTCTCCTGGATATTTCCTTACCATTAGGTGTCAGTATTTAAAATGAGTACTTCTTAGTCTAATTATTTTTTTTGTTGAAATTATCTTCTGTCATTCTTAGGAGGCCATTTTTCTAACTCAGTTAATTAGTACAAACTCTCCTTTACCAAATTTACAGTTTCTCGGCCGGGCGCCATGGCGCATGCCTGTAATCCCAGCACTTTGGGAGGCCGAGGCAGGTGGATCACCTAAGGTCAGGAGTTTGCAACCAGCCTGACTAACATGGTGAAACCCCGTCTCTACTAAATATGAAAAAAATAGCCAGACGTGGTGGCACATGCCTGTAATCCGAGCTGCTTGGGAGGCTGAGACAGAAGAATCACTTGTACCTGGGAGGTAGAGGTTACAGTGAGCCAAGATCGTGCCGTTGCACTCCAGCCTGGGGAGTGAAATGGCACACCCAGGGGCTTCTGGGATGAGAGAGGCCTCCTTGGGAGGCCCCCAGCACCTGCTAGGCCTCACCACTTCTCCCCTCTGCCTGCCTCAACATCCCCCTGAGTCCCTGCCAGCCCACCCATACCATCCTGCAGCCTCGCTACCACCCGTGGGCGACAAGAGCGAAACTCCGTCTCAAGGAAAAAAAAAAAAAAAAATTGCTGTTTCTTACTAACTGTGTGACCTTGAACATATTTGACTTATCTTTGCTGCATCAGGTTCCTCATGTGAAATATGCACAAAATTATACTATTTCATGTAGTTGCTAAAGTATTATAGGAGCTGATAAATGTAAAGTGCTTAGAACTGTACCTGTCATATAGTAAAGAGCTTATATACGATATTTTTTAAACATAGAATTTCTTGGCCGGGTGCAGTGGCTCACAGCTGTAATCCCAGCATTTTGGGAGGCCAAGGCAGGCGGATCACTTGAGGTCAGGAGTTCAAGATCAGCCTGGCCAGTATGGTGAAACCCCGCCTCTACTAAAAATGCCAAAAATTAACCAGGCATAGTGATGCACACCTGTAGTCCCATCTACTCGGGAGGCTGAGGCAGGAGAATCACTTGAACCCAGTAGGTGGAGGCTGCCGTGAGCTGAGGTTGTGCCACTGAACTCCAGCCTGGGTGACAGAGCGAGACTTTATCTAAAAAAAAAAAAAAAAAAAAAGAAGAAGAAAATAAATAGAATTTCTTGTAATGTCTAAAAAGTTTGTTTATTGTGTGTATGTCCATAAAATATGAAACACATTCTAAGTCCTCCCTGTTAAATAAATGCCTTGTATGTTTTAGTCCCTGACTCAACCAGCATTGGAAATATGGGTATTAGAAGAAAATTCAAAAAGTTGTCAAACCGTAACCACAAATTTTGATTTTCAGCTTAGTCTCCCATGCCTGCTAACCCTTTCGTCTGCTCAGAGTTTTCTCTAGGGCCCCTTAGGGCTAATGCCGGTGGCACTTCAAGCATAGAGATCATTACTCTTCTCAATTCAGATGCCTTCATGAGCAGGTGGCTTGAAATGGAGATGAGGAAAGACATCCTAAGCTATGTTGAGGAGGGAGAAGATCTGAG
>NW_012106586.1:2691577-2695380 GCF_000951045.1 Mandrillus leucophaeus
ACTCCGTCTCAAGGAAAAAAAAAAAAAAAAATTGCTGTTTCTTACTAACTGTGTGACCTTGAACATATTTGACTTATCTTTGCTGCATCAGGTTCGTCATGTGAAATATGCACAAAATTATACTATTTCATGTAGTTGCTGAAGTATTATAGGAGCTGATATATGTAAAGTGCTTAGAACTGTGCCTGTCATATAGTAAAGAGCTTATATACGATATTTTTTAAACATAGAATTTCTTGTCCGGGTGCAGTGGCTCACAGCTGTAATCCCAGCATTTTGGGAGGCCAAGGCAGGTGGATCACTTGAGGTCAGGAGTTCAAGATCAGCCTGGCCAGTATGGTGAAACCCCGCCTCTACTAAAAATGCCAAAAATTAACGAGGCATAGTGATGCACACCTGTAGTCCCAGCTACTCGGGAGGCTGAGGCAGGAGAATCACTTGAACTCAGTAGGTGGAGGCTGCAGTGAGCTGAGGTTGTGCCACTGAACTCCAGCCTGGGTGACAGAGCGAGACTTTATCTTAAAAAAAAAAAAGAAGAAAATAAATAGAATTTCTTGTAATGTCTAAAAAATTTGTTTATTGTGTGTATGTCCATAAAATATGAAACACGTTCTAAGTCCTCCCTGTTAAATAAATGCCTTATATGTTTTAGTCCCTGACTCAACCAGCATTGGAAATATTGGTATTAGAAGAAAATTCAAAAAGTTGTCAAACCGTAACCACGAATTTTGGTTTTCAGCTTAGTCTCCCATGCCTGCTAACCCTTTCGTCTGCTCAGAGTTTTCTCTAGGGCCCCTTAGGGCTAATGCCGGTGGCACTTCAAGCATAGAGATCATTGCTCTTCTCAATTCAGATGCCTTCATGAGCAGGTGGCTTGAGGTGGAGATGAGGAAAGACATCCTAAGCTATGTTGAGGAGGGAGAAGATCTGAGACTCAAATTTCTGCTGTTAAATCCACGGGGCTGATTTAGCAGCTAAGAATATGGGCCTTAGCCTTTTAGAGTTCCCTGTCTGAAAGGAGCCTTAGAGATACCTTAGTTGTCATCATCTGCATCTGATATAAAAATGTCCGTTTTATGGGTGGGGGACTGAGACTCAAAACTTAAAATTTAAAAAAACGAAATAACGGCAGAGCTGCAACACAGAGCGGGGCTGCAATAGGGTCTTGTAACTCTCATTACTGGAACTCTCTCCACTAACCCTAGTTCCCTTCTCTCCACCTCATGTTTTCTTTGTTTTGTAATACGGTCATGTTTCATTGCTGTCTATTCTTCCTCTCGTGAACTTAAAATAGGAATCATTTGGTACCAAGTTTTCACATGTCTTCCTGTATTCACAGGACCAGAATCAGTCTTCTCCATCCCAAACACCGCTGTTTGCCTACATACTCCAGCCAAAACCTTTCTTCATTCCCCACGTTCTTTTCTACCCTACCTCCAAATCGTAAGAACATGGTTGTTTGTCTGTTTGTTTGTTTGTTTTTATAAGACACAGGGTCTTGCTCTGTCACCCAGGCTGGAGTGCAGTGGTGATCGCAGCTCACTGCAGCTTCAACTTCCTGGGCTTAAGGAATCCTCCCACGTAGCTGGAACTACAGGCATGCACCAGCATACCTGGGTAGTTTTTAAGAATTTTTTTCATAGAGATAGGGTTACCCAGGCTGGTCTCGAACTCCTGGGCTCAAGCAGTCCTCCTGCCTCAGCCTCCTAAGTGCTGGGATTGCAGGTGTGGGCCACTGTGCCTGGCCAAATGCTGTCATTTCCACCTTCAAAATATTTCCAGGTGGCTTCTGTCCAAGCTACTCTGGGCCTGCATTGTTCAATAGAACTTTCTGTGAGGATGGAAATGTTCTGTAGCTGTACTGCCCAATACAGTAGCCATTAGCCACAGGTGGCTATTGTGTATTTAAAATGACTGAGGAACTGAAGTTTTTATAGCAGCTTTATTGAGCTATAACTTACATACCATCTAATCATTTAAAATATGCAATACTATGGTTTTTAACATATTCACAGAATTGTACAGCCATTACAACACAACATTATAGAACATTTTTATCACCCCCAAAAGAAACCTTATATTCATTAAGAGTCACTCCTGGCCGGGCACAGTGGCCCACACCTGTAATCCCAGCACTTTGGGAGGCTAAGGCAGGTGAATCATCTGAGGTCAGGAGTTCAAGACCAGCCTGACCAACATGGTGAAACCCCGTCTCTACTAAAAATACAAAAATTACATGGGCATGGTGGCACACGCCTGTAATCCCAGCTCCTTGGGAGGCTGAGGCAAGAGAATTGCTTGACCTGGGAGGTGGAGATTGCAGTGAGCCGAGATCAAACCATTGCACTCCAGCCTAGGCAACAGAGTGAGACTCCATCTCAAAAAAAAAAAAAAGTCCCCATTTCTCCCAAGCACCTCCAGTACTGGAAACCACTGATCTGCTGTCTGTCTCTGTAGATGTGCCCATTTCTGGATATTTCATAGAGATGGAATATGTGACCTTTGGTGTCTGGCTTCTTCACTTAGCATAAGGTTTTCAAGGTTCACCCACGTTGTAGCATGTATCAGTACTTCATTCCTTTTTATTGCGAAAGTGTTCTATCATATTGATATACCACATTTTACTTACCAATTCGCAGTTGATGGGCATTTGGGTTATAAATAGGCTATTGTGAATAATGAATAATGCTGTCATTATTCTGAGCTATTATGAATAATTATAATAATGGTTCCATGGCATTTAGGTACAAGGTTTTGTGGGTTTCGTTCATATGTTTTGATTTCTCTTGGGTATGTACCTAGGAGTAGAATGGCTAGGTCACATGGTAACTATACATAACCCTTTGAGAAACTGCCTCACGGTTTTCCAGGGTTTGCACCGTTTTACTTCCCCACCAGCGTTGTATGAAAGATCTAATTTCTCCACATCTTGTCATTGTCTGTTTTTTTGTAGGCACCCTGGTGGGTGTTAAGTGGTATCTTATTGTGGTTTTGATTTTATATTTCCTTGATGGCTAATGATGTTGAGCTGTTCTTCATGCACTTACTGGCCATTTTAATGTCTTCTTTGCAAAACTGTCTATTCAGATCCTTTGCCTATTTTTAAATTTTTTGGGGGGGCTTTTTCCTGTTGAGTTGTAAGAGCTCTTTGTGTATTTTGGATGCAGGTGTCAGTACATAATTTGCAAGTACTTTTTTCCATTTATCAGGCTGTCTTTTTACTCTCTTGGTGTTGTCCTTTGAAGCACAGAAGTCTCCAGTTTTGAAGAAGTTCAGTTCATCTATGTTTTTCTTTCCTCACTGTACTTTTGGTGCCATATCTAAGAAACCATTGCCAGATCCAAGGTCATAAAGATTCATCGCTATGTTTTATCATAAGAGTTTTATAGTTTTACAACTCAAAAACAAAAAGTCAAATACTGCATGGTCTCACTGATAAGTGGTAGCTAAGTAATGTGTACACATGGACATGGCATGTGGCACGATAGACACTGGAGACTCAGAAGGGTGAGAGGGTGAGAAGGGAAAGGGTGACGAGAAGTTCTTTAATAGGTACAATGCACATTGTTCAGGTGATGGAGACACTAAAAGCCTAGACTTCAGTCCAATATATCCATGTAACAAACTTGCACTTGCACCCCTTAAATTTACATCAATTAAAAATGATTTTATAGTTTTGTTTCTATGATCCATTTTTTGAAATTTTTATTGTGGTAAAAACAACAGCTTTGCCATTTTAACCACTTTAAGCATACAATTCAGAAACGTTGATTACAGAATGTTGTGCAACCATCACCACTATG
>NW_012106586.1:2695430-2696747 GCF_000951045.1 Mandrillus leucophaeus
TTTTGAAGAAGTTCAGTTCATCTATGTTTTTCTTTCCTCACTGTACTTTTGGTGCCATATCTAAGAAACCATTGCCAGATCCAAGGTCATAAAGATTCATCGCTATGTTTTATCATAAGAGTTTTATAGTTTTACAACTCAAAAACAAAAAGTCAAATACTGCATGGTCTCACTGATAAGTGGTAGCTAAGTAATGTGTACACATGGACATGGCATGTGGCACGATAGACACTGGAGACTCAGAAGGGTGAGAGGGTGAGAAGGGAAAGGGTGACGAGAAGTTCTTTAATAGGTACAATGCACATTGTTCAGGTGATGGAGACACTAAAAGCCTAGACTTCAGTCCAATATATCCATGTAACAAACTTGCACTTGCACCCCTTAAATTTACATCAATTAAAAATGATTTTATAGTTTTGTTTCTATGATCCATTTTTTGAAATTTTTATTGTGGTAAAAACAACAGCTTTGCCATTTTAACCACTTTAAGCATACAATTCAGAAACGTTGATTACAGAATGTTGTGCAACCATCACCACTATGGTTTTCCAAAAATTTTCATCACCCCAAACTGAGACTCTGTGCTCATTAAGCAATAACTCCTCATTCTCCCCTTCCTCCCCAGCCCCAGGTAGGAATGAATTTTTTATTGTATTTTATTTTAATTAATTTAATTGTAAATAACTAAATGCAGCTGGTGATTACCATATTGGGCTGCACAGTTATAACACGACTAGTGTCCTCTTGGATAGACTGCTACAATCATTTCTAAGCTGGCTTTGCATTTATTATTATCACATTTATGGTTACCTATGGTCCATTCTCCCATAGAAGCTGGACTATTCCTTTAAGAACATAACTTATTCCATTTCATTCCCAGCTCTGAACCTTCCGGTGATTACCTATTACAATTAACAAAGAAATCCAAGCTCTTTGTTGCGGTCCACATTTGTCTGCCCCTCTGACTGTCTGTATTCTCCTTTTCCTTCTCCCAGTGCCTGCAGCCCCACTGGTCTCTGTAATGATCCTTGAGCTCATCAAGTGCTGTCTGTATTCAGACTGCACAGTTTCTCTTCTCTGCCTGGAACACTCACCTTGTAGATCCCCATTTAATTCTCTCCCTCATACCATTCAGATCTGCTCAAATGTCACCTCCTCAGAAAGATTCTTCCCGAGCTCCCTATCTAAGATAGCAAACCCTGTCACCCTGTATGCTATTACTCTACCTTATATCTGCTGTGTTTTATTCTTATTTTTTTATTAAGACGGAGTCTTACACTGTCACCCAGGCTGGAGTGCACTGTTGCAGTCATGGCT
>NW_012106586.1:2701037-2701864 GCF_000951045.1 Mandrillus leucophaeus
GATAAATTTTAATGTTTATAAAAATGTAAATTTCAATGCAGATCAAGCGTTTGGTTGGTTGGCTTGTTGGAAGCTTGACTTTATTTGCTTCATTTGGAGAGAATATAAGATGAAAAAGTTCATCATTAGGAAGAGAAGTAGGCATTAGAATCACAAGATGGGATTTTGAAATATTCTGTGAGTCGATAGATGTTCTTAAAGTTCCCTGTTTAATGCTCCGAATTAAATAGGTGGCCACGCTCGGCTCCTTGGATGTTAATAGTAACTTCTTTGTTTTTCAGATACTGTGTTGACCAGTGGTCATGCCACCGACTATTTATTTGTTGGAAATATTGTTTACAACATCTAGATGTGTATAAGAGACAGATGTTGACCAGTGGTCCTGCCACTGCCTATCTATTTGTTGAAAATATTGTTTACACAGTAAGTTTATCTCTGTTTACTAAGCCGTTCTTAAACAGCTTATGTGTGGCTTGCACTTCTCTAAACGCTTAAAAAGAGCCTTCCTCGTTATTATTTATTTCAAATCTTCAAAATGTATTTTGTATATCCTTCAAAGTTCAGAATGGCTGTGAAATGCTTACAGCATCATTTCTGAAGGTTATGCAGCGCCAGGGTTTCTGGGCAGGTGGTTAACAGATTTCCCCGTTCTTCAAACGACCGTTTTACACCTGCCTGCAAAGGAGAACACTCAGGAAGGCCATTTCTCCCAAGCTAAGAAAAGGGCAAAACTAGCATTTATGAGAAAGACTGTTACTAGAACGAAAGCTCTTCTGGAAGTGAATCTGCCTGTATGTTCCCTGAAAATAACCCCTAGAGAACTAGCT
>NW_012106586.1:2707467-2776792 GCF_000951045.1 Mandrillus leucophaeus
ATAAAAACAGGGACCTTCTCTTCCCAGTTCTCATAATAATGCCTGGCATAAAATAGGCTGTAAGTAAATCTTTGTTGAGTACATAAAAGAAGAATGGTATTCGTTTCAAGGCCATAATCTATGTTAGAATCAAAGAGATGGTCTCCGTACTAAACTGAAGTATTTCTTCACTGAGGCAGGCATTTAAAAGTGTTGCACTTGTTAGTAAAACAGTCTTAAGGCCAGTTCCTGAAAAGTGAACCCCTACAGTTTTGAGTGACTATTTGCTAATACATCAGTGTGTTGCCTTCTTGGGATTAATTTGGCCTTTCTCTTACTTTTTTAACTTGCTCCATTCCTTCCCTTTTAATGAAGTCATGCCTAAGCCCCAGTCTGTCCTTGCCCCATCTCCCCTGAGCTTTGAGACCATTCCTTTTTAAGTCAGTGGCCATGTTTCGCCCTGTTCTCCTGTTATAACTCTTACTTTACCCAGCAGCAGGCCCTCCATTTAGTGCAGCCCGTCATGTTGCCTTCCTGGTTCATCCTCCCTTATCCACAGATTTACCTGGCTGGAATCGGGAGACTATATGTGCCCAAGGGCTGGATTCAGGGACCCATGCTTCCCCAGTTCTACTTATGACTCCATCGTTATGCTGTTTTAGGAAAAAAAAAAAATAGATATTCTCTAATAAGTGTGGAATTGTTCAACAAGCATTGGGTAATTCAGCGAGCCCAGATATGTATGTATAGCAGCTACTGGTTGGAAATTTGAACACAAACATCCTTATCTACCCAGCCTGTGGGCCACAGACCAGGACTGAGTATAAAAAATAATAAAATCCAATGCCGCATGTTGTCTCTTATAAGTCGGAACTCAACATTGGGTACACATGAACAAAGAAGAGAACAATAGACGCCAGAGAACTTGACAGTAGAGGGAGGAAGGAAAGGCTTGAAAAACTACCCATTGGGAGGCCAGGCGCAGTGGCTCATGCCTGTAATCCCAGCACTTTGGGAGGCTGAGGAGGGTGGATCATGAGGTCAGGACTTCGAGACCAGCCTGGTTAAGATGGTGAAACCCCATCTCTACTAAAAATACAAAAATTAGCTGGGCATGGTAGCGGGCGCCTATAATCCCAGCTACTTGGGAGGCTGAGGCAGAGAACTGCTTGAACCCGGGAGGCAGAGGTTGCAGTGAGCCGAGATTGTTCCATCACACTCCAGCCTGGGCGACAGACTGAGACTGTATCTCAAAAAAACACAACTACCTATTGGGTACTGTGCTCACTACCTGGGTGTCAGAGTCATTTGTACTCCAGACCTCGGCATCACATAAACCTTTGTAACAAACCTGCACACACACCCCCAAATCTAAAACAAAAGTTGAAAGAAATAAGAGTAAAGGAAGGTTGGCAGTGTCATCCAAGGAAACTAAGCCTGATGTTAAAATAGGCTCTGACCACTCAGGATTAAAAACAGACTTCTCTATGCAGGTGTAGTGGAGACGATGAAACAACTCTATTAGCATCCGTTGTTATAGACATTATCATAGCCATCACTGAGAAGGAAAAAAAAAAAAGGAAAATATAGGAAAACTGAAGCTTCAAATCCTTCTTGTATTTTCTAGACTCCTGTGGTTGGAGTGCTTGCGTTCCCCCAGGTGATAGGCTCTGGAAGCTCATACAGTTGCAAATGAGAACATGAATAGTAAATACCCCCAAGATTCTTTCCAAGTTCAGTCATTATGAATTGGTTTAATATGCATGTAGTTATCTTTTTATTGGTCCGTAATTCCAGTTTAGCAAAAATTAAACACAAATCATAAGGGAACACCTGGAAAAAGCCTCAACATTGGTGGCACTTAATAAAAATGGATAAATATGTTCTTATTCCTTTTTTAAAACAAACTGGACAAAGATAAATTTTAATGTTTATAAAAATGTAAATTTCAATGCAGATCAAGCGTTTGGTTGGTTGGCTTGTTGGAAGCTTGACTTTATTTGCTTCATTTGGAGAGAATATAAGATGAAAAAGTTCATCATTAGGAAGAGAAGTAGGCATTAGAATCACAAGATGGGATTTTGAAATATTCTGTGAGTCGATAGATGTTCTTAAAGTTCCCTGTTTAATGCTCCGAATTAAATAGGTGGCCACGCTCGGCTCCTTGGATGTTAATAGTAACTTCTTTGTTTTTCAGATACTGTGTTGACCAGTGGTCATGCCACCGACTATTTATTTGTTGGAAATATTGTTTACACAGTAAGTTTATCTCTGTTTACTAAGCCGTTCTTAAACAGCTTATGTGTGGCTTGCACTTCTCTAAACGCTTAAAAAGAGCCTTCCTCGTTATTATTTATTTCAAATCTTCAAAATGTATTTTGTATATCCTTCAAAGTTCAGAATGGCTGTGAAATGCTTACAGCATCATTTCTGAAGGTTATGCAGCGCCAGGGTTTCTGGGCAGGTGGTTAACAGATTTCCCCGTTCTTCAAACGACCGTTTTACACCTGCCTGCAAAGGAGAACACTCAGGAAGGCCATTTCTCCCAAGCTAAGAAAAGGGCAAAACTAGCATTTATGAGAAAGACTGTTACTAGAACGAAAGCTCTTCTGGAAGTGAATCTGCCTGTATGTTCCCTGAAAATAACCCCTAGAGAACTAGCTACTGACATGGCTCATACTTCCAAACTAGAGCTGCCTTGGGGAAACTAGCTCTGGAGTGGGGAGATGGGATTTCTCACGGAAAGTGAAAGTAACTCATTGAGAATGATGTTTTTCCAAACTGCTTTTTGTTTTCACAGTATGTTGTCGTTACTGTTTGTCTGAAAGCTGGCTTGGAGACCACAGCTTGGACTAAAGTAAGTTTTCCCTAGAATTGTTTCTCTGTTCAGTATAGATATTTTTCATGCTATGGTTTCTTTTTAAGCCTTAGGGAAACAATAAGCAATATCTGGCTATCTTCTTTCAGATTTTCTGTGTAAAAATTGTGGTTTGATCTTTATCAGGGTAAATTTGTAATCCAGAGTCTCTTGGTGATTCATTTGCTTGGCACATAGTACAGCTCTAAACTATTAACAGTCATCTCATTTCAAATGTATATGCTCATTGTAAAAACAAAAACCATATATACACACATATATATGGAAAATATAGAAGGACAAAAAACATTTAATGTCCATAATTTTACCACCAAGAGACAATCACTGTTAATGCTTTCCTGTGGAACCTTCCAGACTTTGTTCTGTGTCTGCATGTGTGTATTTTTTAATAAGATGATGCATTATAAAACATAAGACTTCATAATCCCTTTTAATTTAAATATATGTTAGGCACATTTTCTGTGCCTTAAAATACAATTCAACAAAGTTATTTTTCTTGATTAAAGAGTATTCCATTTTAGAGACGTTGCATCATTTATTTCATCACTCTCTTATTTTAGACATTTTGGTTATTTCCAGCATTTAAAGATTATAACCAAAGCTTCATGTGTGTCTCTCACAAAGTGTCATGACCTGGCTGCTGTTTAAATGCTCTGCTAAGAAAAATGGGGATGAGGTGGGAGGTCAGTGAGGAATCAGGGAATCCCCTAAGAGACAGTGGCAATTAATCCCGGTCAAAGGTGATGATGACTTCGCTTAGGATGTTAGAGGAGGAGGTAGTGAGAAGTGGTCAGAGTCTGGATTCATTTTATCTTTTTAAAAGCTAACAGAGCTTGCACATGGATTAGATTGTGGGGTGTGAAGAGAGAAAGAAGTCAAGGATCATCATATTAAGAGGACAAAGAAGAAAAAATGAACAACTCAGTAGGTGCTTAAAGGGGCATTGTTAAGAGGCAACATCCATTTCAGATTTTAAAATAAAAAAACTCTGGGCTAACGGAATGGAACGATCAAAGTCTTGAAATGATAAATAAAAGCATCTTATTTATTTTTTCTGTTCAGCCACTCTGTTGCCAGATTAATGAGTCCTTATTGTAAGACAGCCACAGGTTGGAGCAAACACTTGCTATGAACTGAGAGGGGCCCACTGTCACTACGGGAGAAATCTTAGAATACGGTCAGCTGTGACAGCAAAAGCACCTTTATCTTCAGGGTACTTTGGGGCCATTCATTACTTGAATTCATTGTTAAACATTCTGAGACACAGGAATTAGGAAGATTGAACTTCCCATTATCTGGTGAGTCATCAACATCTTTCCATAAGGAAAGGCAGCTTGGATGCAAGGATTCTGCAGCAAGTGGAGTTGGAGTGAACCTGCCAGGCCCGCTGAGAAGCCTGTCTGAGTGTCTGTTTCCCTCTGCAGTTCAGTCATCTGGCTGTCTGGGGAAGCATGCTGACCTGGCTGGTGTTTTTTGGCATCTACTCCACCATCTGGCCCACCATTCCCATTGCTCCGGATATGAGAGGACAGGTAAGTACTCCTGATTGGGAGTGTGTCTTCTGTGTCTTGTGACATCAGTGTTTCTCCATGGGTGGGTGAGCAGGTGCTGTGTGTCTTACAACCACGATGAGCTTCAGGAGAGGCTGGTCCTACCTGCTTCCATCAGAGTCTATCAGGAGAGAAACCAAACCAAAGCACCTGGAAGAGGTCATCCAGTCCACAGAAATGGCATTTGAGGTTGCAGGTGTTATGAAAACTGTCAACTTAAAACCTCTGGCTCATTGGCATGCTCACATTTCCATAATGAATTATGTGTTAATTACACACAGTACCAATATGTACAGTTTGGAAACTGGAGCTATTTTGAATGGTTCCTCATCCAGTGATTATGTCCATTACAGTTTTGATGCTATACTCTGGTTTGTTGTTACACTCAGCTGGGTCACCTGTGAGAGATGAATCTAACAGCTCTATGAACCAGATCATGGATAAACCAGAATCTCTCATTGTTCATCTCTGTGAACTAGAGAGGCTGAGATTAAAGACCTTTACACTCACTTTAATGTTTTTTATTTTTTCTTTCATATGGTCTTTGTCCAGTGCATAAGATTGAGCCATCAACAGTGACAAACTGTATCCTATAATCCCACAGTATCGGGTGTGGGGAGGAATGAGCTGACAGTCCTGTGGTCCACACCTCCGCAGTTTACCAAGGAAGCTGTGCAGACCCAGGTCTCCAAGCCCACCCCACAGACCCCACCCTGGGGTTGCCCTCATCCAGCACTGCCCTTAGACCCCAAGAGGCTGCTGGGCCCTGCACTTTAGGGGCCTCCGCTCTGGCCCTCTGTGGCTGGGTGTGTTCCTCGACATGGAATGAAAAGCTGTGATGCACAGAGTCGGTCATCCCACTTGTAACCTATTCTCTGGGCTCCCAGAACCCCTTGTTTCCTTCCTAAACAGCCAAAGGCCCACTCTCCAGGCCTGCCTGGTCCTCTCTCCATATCCAGGTCAGTGTGTACACCCCTGGGCCAAAGGGGCAGCTGTTTGCAAGGATGTGCACTGAGTAGATGATGTTTGCGCCAGTGTTCCCGCCCACACTTGCAAGATGCTTGTGCCGGGGCACAGAGCCCAGAATGAGAAGGGAACTGTGGGTCAGGCTTCCATTGGTGTTCCTGCCCCAGGATACGTACTGCAGGGCCAGGCCTGTGCATGGTACACCTGGCTCCAATCTCTGCCTTACTTACTCTGTAGACATGAACAAAACCTCCTGGGTCCACCCAAGTGTGGACCATGTCTAGCGGCTGTTTCTTGTGAGATAGCCCAGGGTAGCATTATTTGCCATTTCACCTGGTAGCTCTGTCAGCTAACAGCCCACGTTGTCTGAGACCTCCACTGAGTGTGGGTGCTGAGCCGGACAGACCTGTCCTATAGGAGTGGGCTTGCATGTCGTCTAGTGCATCTTTGCTTTCTGTAAGGAAAGAGGACAAACATATAACATGCTTTTCAGGTTTTTTCCAAATCCAGACAGTAGAGGAAATTAGATGGCATTCAGTGAACCCAGAAGATTGTTGTGTAGCAAAATGAGCATTTTCCAACAAAGGTATTTTGTGTTTAAATAAATCAGTTCTATTTTAAAGCAATGTGATTGATCCCCACAAAAAGCAAACCAAGAAAAGTATCCACTACAAGCTGTCTCTTATACACATCTAGATGTGTATAAGAGACAAGAGCGATCCTTTGGTAAGGCATTGGTGCTTAGAATATCTGCTTTGTGTTCTCTTCCTTTTGGTTCAGGATGGATCTGCTGTGAGGAATATTTCATTTGGGGAATTTTATGGTGCTGGACAATAGATGGGGCCTCGGCCGATGGCCATAGACAGTGTTCTAAATTAGAGAGTGACAGCTGACAGGACGGAGTCGCTTGGCGTGTGACTGACAGAAAAAGCCCATTCGTTTGAAAGCCCCTCCTGTGCCCTAGACAGAGAGCTGTGCCAGGGAGCCACGTGTGCTTCAGTAACTCCAAATGTGCGTAAGGTAGGCTGCTTGCCACCTCCCATTCCCGTCGAGATACCGACTTTCTAGCTACGGAAGGACCGGGCTGATCATGCGGCTGCTAAGGTGCCGACATTTTCACTGTGCCGGTCACATAAGCATGATGGTCTGTATGGTTAGAAGGCTCAGATTAACGGCGACATTCACATATTTAAGGACTCTTCCAGCAGAAATGTAGTGAGCTGTTTCTACCATCCAGAAGCAAAGAAGTGCTCATATTCAACCACATTTCACTTCTCTGTAAAAGCTTATTTTTATTTGAAACATGTCATTTTAATGACTTTATTGGTTGGTTCCCATGAAGCAAATGATAACGATGTGAAATAGAGGATAGTTGGGTGAAACTGAGGTTCTCATTAGGCGGTAAATGAGAGGATTAGTGTGGTTCTCTAGTGGCCGGACTTCCAAGCAGGTACTCTGCTGTCTGAGTCTGAAGAACCGTGTGTCATCTCTAGTTTACCTCCAGGGCAGGGGGCTCCAAGTGGGTAAAGGGGACCAGGAAACCCTGTGTAACTTTAGTGGCACAGCCAACCTTTCTAGTGTTTCACCTGCAGTCTGCCACTCTGTATTTTGACTCAGCACTTTGTTCATCCTTTGAAACATGGCAGGGAAGTATTACAAAACATTGTTTTAAACGCTTTTGAAGGATTGCTTGGGTGGAGAGTGGCTAAGACGAGCCTGAAGTCTCAGAAAGCCTTCCTGCTGGCTCGGGAGGACTTACATGCTGTCATGAAAAGACATAGGAACTGGGTTCAGGTGCAGTCAGTAAAAGGAATTGGCTGTTTTGGGGAATTACTAAAAACATGCCCACGCCCTGTTCATTCCTGGGGGTCTGGGTTGGTAAATGCTTAGGAGTAAGGGGTGTTCCAGGAAAAGGCCACTTTTCAAAATGACTATTTGAAGAATGCTTCTAGTGATTTGTATAAACCGTTTCTTACGGTTCACTAAACAGTAGGTTTTTGGCAGGTGAACCTGGTTATGTGAAGTTCTAGAATTAAACTAGTGCCTAACAGCAAACGGCATTTCTCACTCAGAGGCCAGAACCAGATTGGACACACAAAACGTTCTGTCTATTCATAACTTCTTCAGCCATTGAAAAGATGCATTGTTTCTGCCGGGGGTTTCCTAAACTAATTTGATTAAATATGTCTTTGTCTTGTCCATTATATTTGGAGTTTTTGTCATGAGGGAGAATGCGGGCTTTCCCTTGAGGGCAGAGGAAAGGAAGAGCTATAGAATTGAGTTATTCTATACTATCAAAGAGTCTTTATCTTCCCTGCATCACCTCATGATATGGTATGTGAAACCCAGCCAGACAGCATGTCAGGAAGTCCCAGTGGAAGTTTCTGAAATCAAAGAAGTCATCTGCATCCTTCCCCTCCTGAAAATACACCACATTTGTGGGATTTTAAGGGGCACCCTGTTTTTCCATTTTTCTCTTTCGAAGCTTGGATTTATAGTAAATTGAAAACTTGAGTTGTGTCTGTCCTGGGGAATGCCAGTCCTCAGCTGTGGAAAATACGTGATGATGTTTTTTCCGTAGGGGACCAGGTGTTTCTCTTTCCCTCATAGCATAACCATTAGATAGAATATGGGTCCCCAAAGCAAATGCTTAAAGGTGGAAAATGACAAAATCCCTTAGCTCACCGCCTGCCCCAAAGTTGCCTGCTGAAGTAGAGCTTTGAATTGGAAAGATGAGGGAAACTTAATCCTAGACCAGGTCAGGAAAAGTGTTTGTTTTCTTCATGCATTTCCCAACACTTCTGACTTTAGTGGTGCTGGAGGGAACGCCATCTGACTTGACCTCTCTTCAAAAGTCCGGAGACCTGGCTGTGTTCATGCCCCAGCTATGATAGTTATGTAACCACTGGCAAATCATTTTACTTGCATTAATCTCCTAATCAGCAAAGGCAAAGTAATGCCACCCACCCTGATTACTTTAGAGGATTGTGATGAAGATATAATAGGCTGGTGGGAAATCTAAAACATGCATGCTCTTCTTTTTCCTGGAGTGACGAACTGTTTTTGAACCTTCATCAATAAGAATATTGCTGTGATTTAAACTCCAAATCCTTGTAGCCAAAGAATTTTAACACTTTATAGGTTCTAAATGGGATGTTTTTCAGTAAGGTCTATTGACCATCTGCATCCAAATCATCTGGGTTGCTTGTCAAAATGACAACCCCCACACCCCAAAAATATGTGCAGGCAGTCACATACACACACAGAGACATACATGCACACACACAGATGCACATATACACACACACACACACATACACACACACAGACACACACAAAAATATGTGTAGACAATCACATACACACAGAGAGACATACATGCACACACACACAGAAGCACATATACACAGACACAAAAATATGTGCAGGCAGTCACATACACAGAGACATACATGCAGACACACACACACAGACGCACATATACAGACACACAGATGCACATACACACACACATATACACAGACTCACACACAGACACACACAGACTCACACACAGACACACACAGGCACACAGACACAGACACACACAGACACACATATACACACAGAGACACACATATACACACAGAGACACACATGCACACACACATACATATACACAGACACACATACATACACACACTTTTACACAGACACACACACACAGACACACATATACACAGACACACACACGTAGACACACAGACTCACACACAAACACACAGACACACATGCACACACACATACATATACACAGACACACACAGACACACTTTTACACAGACACACACACACACAGACACACATATACACAGACACACATAGTGGATTGCAAACTCTGGGTGTGGAGCCGCAGCATCTTGGCTTTAGTAAATCTCCAGGTGATTCTTCCCTTTAAAGTTTGAGAACCACTGCTTTAAAACACCTAAAATACGACTCTATTAGAATGTTTTAGCTCTTGCTGGGTGTTACAGGAGAAGGTGGTACACTGAAGATACAGCTGAGTGATTGCTCATGTTAAGTGGTTGTGTAAGATGGCCAGCTGGTGACGGTGACCGCCTTCAGAGCAGCTAGCTTTCACAATAGGGAATTACACTACAAGACATGAAATCGTTCACCACGGAAAAATTCTCCTCACTAACGTTTGCTGCTTTTCCCTGAAAGTTCTTTTCACTGCTAGTAAGAGAGGGGAAAAAACCTTTTGACTTCAAAGCATGCAATCCGCAGCTCTGCCTGCAGTGCCAAGCTCCTGACCCAGCCAATTTCTGGAATAGGACAGCCTTTTTTTTTTTTTTTTTCATTCTAAACACAGGAATGGGTTTGCGTTTGAGTTTTATGTACACACTTATGTACACACAATGCAAACCCCAGTGAACCAAAAGTAAACAGAGGGAGGAAGGGTTCCGCCATCAGTGAATCATCTTCCCCAATCATCTCCCCTGGATTTATAGCAGGCCTAGGTATATTCCGCATGAAACTTGCAAAGACTGATGTTAGTTTCCCAGTTGTACGTGCTCTAGGAGGTAAGCTGAGAAGTTGGGGTGATGTCAAGTAGGTGGCCATCTTTGCTCGGCTACCGTTCCAGGATGTCTCTGGAGGATGGGAGCTTAAGTATCAGAATCCACCTGAGGGTCAGGAAGGAAGACCTGTTTTCAGGTTAAGGTCTGTGGTGTGGGGCATGTTCGGTTGTCCCACATCCATCCTCCTTCACCCTTTCCTAAGGGTGCCCAGTGTGTATTCACTGATGTGCTGTGACTTCCACCCCTAAGTCTGGGGAAAGCTTCATTCCGTCCCCACTGCCGCAGTGAGCAGGTCAGGAAGCCTGCAGGAGACACAGGGAGACACTTGCTGGGGGCTTCTAGGATAGCAACGAGTTTGCTCCTAAAACAAATCCATGAAAGAGCTGGCTTTCCCGGCTGAGCCACGTGGCTGCTGCTGTGATGCTGGGAATGGTTCAGGCACAGACGAAAACCACCCTCAGAATCCTCCTAGGGCCTGAAAGATGGACGAGGAAGACAACACGGCAAACAAAAACGAAAGCCTCTTTTTACTGTTTGATTATTTTTTATTTGACAAGCAAAGGACTCCAAAAGTGTCTCTGCGATTGTTGAGACACTGTATGAAGCCAGCCTCGAAGCCCATCCCGGGTGGGGAGCTCAGTGACAATTTCCTGTGTGCTGCCTGGCCTTATGGGCAGCCCTTGCCAAGGAAGCCTCTCTTCACCCAGGTGCGGGTGTTGGGATGTTCCCTTAGCTTCCTCAGCCAAGGAAATAAACACTTTTTAAAAACAAGCTTAGGGCTTTAGCATGTTTAAACTGTTGTATTATACTCAAAGCTACAGATTGGTTTAAGGAGCTGGTAAAAATTACTTTAGCATTGCAATTACTAGTTTTTTAGATTACATTCCAGAAAACAACTAATAAGCATATCTTACACTTACGGAATTAATCTTTAATACAATATTGAATAGACTCGGTCCCGTTTTCCTCAAGTTTCAGAAGCCCGTGGCATGGCTGGTGAGGAGCGGTCAGCCTCGTCCAGGAGGAAGTCTCGTCAACAGAGACTCGCCTTGCTGTTTGAAATAACATCGTGACATCTTTTTGTACAGTTTTCTTGAGTATTGAAATTGGCCCACTCATTCATTGACGTCCACTTTACATTCTGGCTTTTAAACTCGTACGTTTTGTGGAATAGTGAGACTCGTTTGCGAGAAGTAACACGGTATTTCTGGATGACGTTCTCATCTGAATGCAAAGCACGATGAGCGAAGTTAAGACGGCACCGACTTCCTGGCTTCTGCTGCACCTGTGACTGTTGTCGCCTGCACCCCAGGGTCCCCCATCTGTGTGCATTTCCTTCCTAGAAGGCTCCCAACACCAGTCCCTTTCTGAGGCAAGCCCTAGAACCAAAAACAAAAGTGTAACAACAACCCTCTTCATTGGTAATAAAAAGAAAAATCAGAGACATTCAGTTGGGCAGTGCTAGCTAGGTGAGTTCTCACAGCCTGTACATATTTGGGTTCTAAAATCAGAATACTCAGGCGTCCATCAGAGAACAGTTCTGTCAGAAAATGGCTTTTGTCATTGTTACATATAATGCCAACTTGTTTCTGTTTTTCTCCTTCTGGTTAAAAACAAAGGAGAAAGTATATTTTTTTAAGTTGGAAGCTCCTTAAAGTGGTTTCAGATTCTTTCCACAGGCAGTGATGGGAACATAACTCCCATTATCCTAATTGCCTCTGGATTCTCCGGAATCCTCCTGGATTAAAGTGACCCGAATCCGATTTCTTTTCTATTCAGTGCAAATTGTAACTGTGAAAGTAGGATTTGAACTAAATTACGCTAATGCCTAAGACATTTAGGAAGCTAAGTCTATTCTCTGTAATATCCATACTTGCATTATTTCTGAGCTTGTTTTTCAGGTGTACGAAGGGGATAATATCTATCTTAGGGTTTAATAGGGAAACTAAAGAAAATAAGACATGTCAGTAACAGTAGGGAATGTTATTGAACAATTGAAATGAGAAAAGTTCTCTTGTCCCCCTGGCAGGGCGTGTGGCAGGGGCGTGGCTCGCTTCTTCAGTACCCCGCTGCTCAGACCTCTAGGGGAGAATACAGACGGGCAGGCTGGGGGACTTCGACCCCACTGCAGTGTCTAGGGGTGAGTGTTTACGGCTCCTGAACTCCAGTGGGCATGTGTTACAGGGTGCTCTTTTAGTTAGCTGTCTGTAAGCTGCTTGTGTTAACCAACTCAGTGAGACCCTCTACTTTGTCACAAGGACAGAGGGCTTTGTGTAGCCCAGGCTTTTGCTTTGGGTGTACCGGAAGAATCGGATCACAGGTGGGCTTGGAGAATGAGATGTTATTGAATGGAGGTAACTCTCAGCAGATGGGGGAGCCAGAAGTGAGTTGGTTTTTCCCTGGAGTTGAGCTACTTGGCAGCCCGGCTGTCCTCCAACTGCTCCGGCCAAACTCTGTGTCATTCTGGCGATAGGTGGCCTGACGGTGCGCTGGTGCCTGTCCGTGCATTCCTCTAGAAATCCAGCCGCCCAGTGTTCCTCTGCTGTTGTGTTCCTCTGGACGTCCAGCCACCAGCGTGTCTGCCAGTCAGTCTTGGTTTTTTCATAGGCACAGGATGGGAGCATGGCAGGTCAGGGTGGTCTTGGAAAATACAACATTTGGGCAGGAAAACAAAAATGCCTGTCCTCACTTAGGTCCCTGGACACAGGCCTGGGGGTGGAGCCCTAGCCAGGGACCATGCCCTTCCTGCCTTCTGCATCATTTAAAGGGATCACGCCCTTCCCTTCCTAGCACTTCCCTTCCATATCACAATTACTACATACCAGGCAAAACACATTCATGAAAATATGTTTAATATATGCAGTTACATGTGTAATGAAGTAAGCGTCACCTCATTCAGTAATCTGCAACCACATGAGGAAACTGAGGCTTAGCGAGAAAGGATCAGTCTGTTGGCCAGGCAGGGAGTGGAGTGGCTGGGATTCCTCTCGAGTCGGTTGGACCCCAGGCCGGGTCTCTCACTTTGTGACTATGGAAAGCAGCTACAGTGACGATGAACCAGGTGTCTGAGAAATGGTGCTCAATTCTCCTTAACATTTTGCTTTTTAATACATTTTATCTGAAGTGACTTACCCTGCAATGCAATCGAATTTTTAAAATATGAATGTTGAGTTAGAAGGAATATTTATGTTTGAGCTGCAGTCTCCTGTCCATGAGCCCAATCTTGTTTCAAGTAAAGCAGGTTTCAAACAACAGGATTGATTTTTTTACGTTCATTATGGAAAGCCCTCATTTCTTCAGTCCTTGTCCTCCCTTCCCCCATATACAATTTCCTCCATTTTGGCAGTTTATTTTCTTTCTGGCCTCTCATTTCAAGGATGCTGTGTGCTAATTAGAGGCCAGGCGGCTTTGATTGTGAGTGGGTGGTTTTTTCTCTTCAGAGGTTTTGTTGTGGTGGTGGCATTTGTCATTCATTCTGATGTTAATTTTTAAAATATCTGTCAGCAAATTAAAGTACACATTACATGCTGATTTTGTTTGTTTGTAATATTTATGCTCAGTGGTCACAGTGTACGTTTGATGTGGTTTTGAACTTTTCCTTTCTTGAAACATGTGGAAATGTGTATGTGGGCCACTCTTGTTAAGATTCTGCACCGGGGTTTTCTTCTCCAACATCTGCAGAGGGAGGTGGCCTTGTCTGATGGCTGGAGATCATCATCATCACAGTTCTCCAACCCAGAGATGGCAGGGATCCTCTCAGGTTTATCCTATTTAAAAGGTATAAAAATGCCAGAGAAAGACCACCAAGTCCAGTTATGCAAGAAAACATGACCACGGGAGGTTAGAGAAGAGAGAAGCGTAGCATGCTAGTAAGCATGTACCAAGATGTTTCTGTTTTATGGAAATGATGATGCGAAAGCTATTGTGGACAATATCTGAGAGGCCCAAAATACTGAACAGACTTAAAGTAGGTGCGATTTTCAGTGACTATTGCTTACGTCGGCAGCACAACACATCGAGGCATCCACTGAGTAAACTGGGTGCTTTCTGAACTGTGATTACCAGCTGTCCTAAGTGTTGGCATTCCTTTGGCTGAAGACAGGAAAGAGAAATCAAGGTTGCTTGTGTCTGTGCTCCTATGTGTGCTTCGAGTCGCAATACTTTCTTAGTGATTGAAACCTGATTTCAATGCAGAATGGAAACTGAAAGACGGACGTATTTAAACGTGCACAATGCTTTCCACTGTGCTCTGAAGGCAAACCCTAACCACCTTGCCCAGCAGCAGCAAAGACATCCCTGGTGCAGGGTGCAGTGGCATCTTGTCATCTTCCGCCCGCCCTCCATCCATTCCCCTCACCCGTGCCCTCTTTCAGAACACACATTCAAATGGTGCTGATTTTACCTCTTTGCCACCTCTAGGGTCTGGATCTGTGACCCAAACTAGTCAGCCGGGTCCTCTGCCTCACTGACCGTGGCAATTGATTCAGGAATGCACGTGGTGCCCCAGGCTGGACTATCGCTTAAAGACAATTTAAGGATTTTTTTTACAGAAACTAATAGGGGGATGAAGCTCTTTTGCTGCTGGGTCTCTTACAGGAGGGTGGTGTCAGCCTGGAGCGGCTAGGACCCCCTGCAGAAGGTGGCTGGCTGAGGACGAATTGAGCACAGAGGAAAGGTGAACTGAGAGCCATCAGCATGGAGCGCACCCCTGGATCCAGCTCTGCCTGAAGCTAGAGCCATCTCTGACCTGTTGGATATTGTTGTTCTATAGCAGAAACACAGTTGGTTGGTTCCCTTTTCCTACCATGCGTCTATCATCTTGGAGTAGGAAGGGACTTTGTCTACTTTTTGTAGCCTTCAGTATGTCCTTCCCCCAGCTTCTTTACCCAAGGCAAAGAAGACAGCCTTGGGTAGAAGCTAATTGTTTGAAATAGGGAAGGAAATAGGAGCTTTTCTAAGCGAGGCCTCTTTCTCTTGGCAGCCTACAATTCTAAATGCCTTACAGTCAAATAGTCCTGAGCAGTGCTGTCCAATAGAAATATAATGGGAGACTTGTGTGTAATTTTACATTTTCTGGTGGCCCCATTAAAAGAGCAAAAAGAAATTCATTTTATTGATATATTTTATTTAAGTCAACATTTCCAAAATATTATCACTTTGAGATGTAGTCAACATAAAAAGAAGTGGTTAGTGAAATAGTTTGTGGGGTTTTTGTTGTTGTTGTTGTTGTTTGTTTTTTTGTACTAAATCTCTAAGTCCAGTGTGTATGTTGTAACTACTGCACGTCCTAAATCAGGCTAGACGTATTTCAAGTACTCAGTAGCGTCTGGCCAGTGGCTGCTGTGTTGGACAGTACAGCTCTTGACCAACAGACATCTGGAAATGCAGATTCATTCCCCAAAGCTAAATTTAGTGCAGGCAAGATCAAGAGGTAGGAAACTCAGCTCAGCCCAGATCCTCCAGGTTCCTCCCACACACTTGGGGTGTGCACTGCCTGACTTCTGTTTTAGTCACTCATCATTGAAAGGGTTTTGGCTTTTACACAAGACTTTCCCTAAAAATAAAACCTGGGAACAACTGAGCTCTTAATCTACAGGCTTATTAATTGCTTTAAGTGGAGTTTATAAATCAAGATTTATAAAGTGTGGATCTGACTCAAGTCATTTTTCCACAATTTTGGCTAATCATTTTCTCCTAAATGTTGGAAGGAAGAGGTCACGACCTGGGACTTGGGTCATATTTATGTCACACTGCAACCAGCTGAGCAAGAGGAATCTGTGCCACTCAAAATAGGTTAGGTCTGTTCCTTCTAAATCATTCCTTTATTATGTAAGTGACAATTTCTAAGCAAGATTATTATTTAGTGTCTAAGATTGTGGGAACCTTTCACCTTTGTGTCCTTTTTGAGTTTCAGTCCTCTCCCCCCTTATTATGATGAATCCAGGTCCTGTCATTTTTACCCCCTAAGTATCTCTTTTTTTTTTTTTTGAGACAGAGTCTCGCTCTGTCACCCAGGCTGGAGTGCAGTGACATGATCTCTACTCACTGCAAACTCCGCCTCCTGGATTCACACTGTTCTCCTGCCTCATCCTCCTGAGTAGCTGGGACTAGAGGCACCTACCACCATGCCCAGCTAATTTTTTATATATTTAGTAGAGACAGGGTTTCACCGCGTTGGCCAGGATGATCTCCATCTCCTGACCTCGTGGTCTACCCGCCTGTGCCTCCCGAAGTGCTGGGATTACAGGTGTGAACCACTGCACCCAACCTTTAACCCCTAAGTATCTCTTAAATATATCTGTTTCCACCCAGTTTCGTCCCATCCAGTTAGTTTGTGCAGCATCATTTCTTGCATGGACGATTGCAGTAGCCTCATGACTAGTTCTTAGCATCTGATCTGCCTGGACCCATTCCTCTACTGGAGCCAAAGTGATCTTGCCAAATGTAAGTCTGGTGTCACTGTTCCCTGGCACCTGTTGCCCTCAGGATAAAGCCTGGGGACATTCACCTGGCCTCTGAGGCCCTGCCAGGCCTACCGCTGCTCCCTTAATGCTCCGCCTCACCCCATCCACTCTGGTGGCCTCCCACTTCCTGGTGTGAGGAGTGAGCTCCCACAGGGCGTTTACACCTGCTCCTCTCACTTCCTGACTGCACTGGTCTCTGCCTTCTACCAAGTTAACGCTTACACGGTGTTTAGGTCTCAGATGCTTGATTACTTCCCAAGGGAAGCCTTTTCTCACATCCTGGACCTATGTACTCCTGTTGTATGTTCTCTTAATACCGTTTACCTTTCGCATGTTGTGTAATACGACAACTAAAACTCTACATACGTGTGTGAGGTATCATCTCACATCCATTGGAGGCCACTCTCAAAAACACAAGAACAGAAAACAGAAAATAAGTAGTTGGTGAGGATGTGGAGAGATCAAAACGCTTGTGACCTGTTGATGGGAGTGCAAAATGGTGCAGCTAATATGGAAAACAGCATGGAAGTGTCTCGAGAAATTAAAAATAGAACTACCATATGATTTGGTTACCGCACTTCTGGGTATATACCCAAAAGGATTGAAAACAGGGCCTCAAAAAGATATTTGCACACTCATATTTATAACAGCGTTATTTAAAACAGTCAGGAGGTAGACACAATTCAAATGCCCATTAAAAAATAAATGGATGAACAAAATACGATATATACACACAATGGGATGTTATCCAACCTCACGAAAGAAGTCAGTCCTGTCACCATTCTACAACACGGTTAAGAGTTGAGGACCTTATGCAAAGTGAAATATTCCAACATGGTTAAGAATGGAGGACATTATGCAAAGTGAATAAGCCAGTCACAAAAGGCAAATACCCTATGGTTCCCCTTCTGTATAGTGAGTACTCGTAGAGACAGGAAGTGCCATGGCAGTTGCCAGGGGCTGGGGGAGGGGAAATGAAGAGCTGCTGTTTGATAGACACCGAGTTTCCAGTTTTGCCAGATGAAAATATTAGAGAGCTGTTGCACCACAGCATGACTTTAGTTAATGATACTGAACTGTGCATTTAAAAATGGCCAAGATGGTAAATCTTATGTTTTTATCACCATTTTAAAAATGTACCTTCGTGTGATTTACTAATTCATATCAGCTTCTCTCTCTAAACTGGAAGCTCTGTGAGCGAAGTGAATATTCTCAAATATATCCTTAGTACCTAGTACCCATCCCTTTTTGGTATTCAGTAAATATTTAAATGAAGGAATTAATAACATTGAACAAACTCTCATGTACAATTGGGGAGTCTGTCGCTGGCTCTGTGCAGTTAGTGCTTGGTGTCTGCTGCATTAACACAAACAGATGCCAAATATTTCAGCATTTATACAATTGTATAAATTACACACAGGATCTGTACTGAAGAAGTGATTAATAGATTAATGAATTTAGCGTTTTTCTTAAGTGTGTATAAAAAGTCAGCACCACAAACCATACTTTTTTCACCCAAAGAGTGATAGACATTTCCATTTAAAATTTCAGCCCAACTGTTTTAGCCACATGGGTGATGTCTGTGGTATGATATTCATTGATATTGGGGTTTGGAAACGGTTAATAGTCACGCTTAATTTCTTCATGGAAAATGTTTGTTTTGGAGGTGATATTAAAGGAGAGGCAAAAATGAAATTAAGGTGGATATTTTTGAGCACCTAATTCCAGGAAGTACTATGCTAATCATTCTCCGATGGTTTTATAAGAGATTAAAACTGAGGAAGACAGTGGGTCACAGATGGCAGTAGCAGAAGTTAATGTACCCTAAACCAACACATTGTTGGGCAGCGTCGTCATTATGATGTTTAAGGGACTGCCATTTCCAAAGTCATAAACATAAGCATGTGTTGGAGACAGGGTTTGATTGAGAAAAATGTGACACGTAGATAGCAGCCAGCCTCCAATAAATCTGGGATGATTTCATGGAAGAAATGGAACTTCTCTGGGGCGTTGTTCCTCGGCAGATCGGGGGTGGGTGTTTCAAGGCCCGCTGCCTTGGAAGAGGCTGAAAGGGAAGGGTGGGTCTGGCCCTACGAGCTCAGCTGGGGCGTCGGATTTCAGTGTCAAGTAAAGCTGTATTACAAGAGAAGAAAAAGTTTAGGATTTGGAAAGTCTGTCCCCAGCACAGCATCTTAATTAAAGGAAAGAGTAAGGAAAAGCAGCTAGTAAAGTGGCTGTGAGTGCAGTGAAGAAGCAGAGCTGGGGAAAGGAGAGGGAGGGAGGAAACAGTGATTGATATCGGGAGGATGAGGAACCTGACTGTGATGGGGAAGGCCAGGTGGAGCCATGAAACCTGGAAAGAGAGGCTTTAAAAATTTCACTGCAGGAAATTACAGGCCTGTTGAGAAACTTTCCTTTCTATGGCATCAAAACAGAGTAAGACTGACCATGAAAAAAGATCCTTTGACATAGTAAGTCAGAATTTTGCCTTTTTATGATTAATGTGGGAAAAGTAATTCTTAGAAATAAAAGGAAATGGAGGGAATATCAACATACGAATTTTATTTGTGCTCTTTTTCTGAATGCTAAATCGTTTAAAGTGATTCCTTAATAAGAAAAAAGAAAAAGTCTTTGTCTGGAATGTAAAGAAAAAAAGAATTTTTCCACTATTCAAAGAGAATTAAATATTGCATTAGGGCATTATAACAGTTTTCTATAATATGAACTAATTGATTCTAAGTGAGATTTTAAAATCTAAGATGAGCATGATTTTGGAAAATAGCTCATTATTGCTGAGACTGTTTGTTTTGAACAGGAAATATAAAATCAAGAAGCAACTTTAAATAATTAACAAAGTTATCTTCTTGGGGATTTATTTTTATTTAAAAAAAAAAAAAAACTAATCCTTTTTTTCCCCCGATGTTTTCAGTGATTCAAACTTAGTGGAGTAAACCTAATGAAGTAATATTCTCATACATGATGTGAAAGTAAATTTGATTCAAACTTTTATGTAGTTCTTCTGACACACGTCATCTTAGTGACAGATTGCCACCTACTAGATGCCATTTTAGGCCACTTTCTCCCCCCAAAACTTTTTTTAAAAAGGAAAGTAATTCTCTTTATTCTTCAGTATCACTATGCTAGAGTTAGGAGTTGTCTAGAAAGTTACAGTTTGGGGCCGAGTGCGGTGGCTCAAGCCTGTAATCCCAGCACTTTGGGAGGCCGAGACGGGTGGATCACGAGGTCAGGAGATCGAGACCATCCTGGCAAACATGGTGAAACCCCGTCTCTACTAAAAAATACAAAATCTAGCCCAGCGCGGTGGCGGGCACCTGTAATCCCAGCTACTCGGGAGGCTGAGGCAGGAGAATGGCGTAAACCTGGGAGACGGAGCTTGCAGTGAGCTGAGATCCGGCCACTGCACTCCAGGCTGGGCGACAGATCGAGACTCTGTCTCAAAACAAAAATAAGAAAAAAAAAAAAAAAGAAGAAAGTTACAGTTTGGGTCCAGATGGTCCACAGAGCTCACTTCTTTGTTTTTTAAAATTTGATAGGGTGAAATGAGCTTCCAACACGTAAAGCTCCAATCGTGGAAGATCTGACCCATACAGCGATGTTTAAAGCTGTATTTTTGTGACTTCTCCATGTCGTGTTACTTTGTTTCATTGAGTTGTTTATATGTATTCATGTTGTATGTCTCTTGCCTTCTTTAAGTTAGTTCTCAGTTGTCTTTCCTTTTGACGTCCTTGGCACCCACCTCATCCCCCTCCCCACCCCGCAATTCTGTTTCCAGTTCGGTAGTAGTTATTTAAGGGTGTTTGCTCCCGTGTTCCTTAGAGCAAGTGCCTTTCTAAACTTTCATACTAGCCATGTAGCGTAAGTTTCTGGGTAGTTTATCAATCCCAGTTTTTGCCTAGAGACCCCTCTTCAGCTGTTTACTGCCAGAATCACCATTGCAGTGAATTCTAAAGCCATTGTATAAGCCCCCAAGCCCTTCAGACATGTCAAGGAAAGTAGCTGTGTTCGTTAAGGACAGTACTTAGTGCTTTCAATTGCTGACAAAGGGAAAATGCTGCTTTTCCAGTGACTTCTTAACAGCGTCACCTGTGTATACAGAGAACCCTCAAAGACCTGATATGTATATGTCAGACTCAGAAGACTGCCCAAGAAAATAACTAATTTGCTAAATGGATTGTAAATAAAATGTTACTAGTCTAACCACTCACTTCCACTCAGCTCTGGAGAATAGTGGGGGTTCACTTATGCCCTTTAGATGAGAAACTTTTTGAGGACAGCATATTCTATAGCGTGAAGAAGACAACTCAGGAAATGTCTGAGGAATGGATGACGAGAACAGGAGGGGAGGGCCAGAAGAGAAACCACAGGAGCCCCCTCCTCAGTCACCGCCAGTCAGGCTCCTTCAGACAACCCTGTGACTTGCTGTATAAGGTGTATCGAAACGAATGAACCTAAATCATTTTGAGTAATTCCATGTCATCCACACGCATGGTCCCCGGTGTTACAGGAAAGGGGTCCCAATCCAGACCCAAGAGAGGGTTCTTGGATCTTGTGCAAGAAAGAATTCAGGGCGAGTCCGTACGGTAAAGTGAAAGCAAGTTTATTAAGAAAGTAGAGGAATAAAGAATGGCTATTCCATAGGCAGAACAGCCCTAAAAGCTGCTGGTTGCCCATTTTTATGGTTATTTCTTGAGTATGTGCTAAACAAGGGGTGGATTATTCATGCCTCCCCTTTTTAGACCACATAGGGTGACTTCCTGACGTTGCCATAACATTTGTAAACTATCATGGTGCTGGTGGGAGTGTAGCAGTGAGGATGACCAGAGGTCACTCCCGTCACCATCTTGGTTTTGGTGGGTTTTGGCTGGCTTCTTTATTGCAACCTTGTTTTATCAGCAAGGTCTTTATGACCTGTATTTTGTGCCGACCTTGTATCTGTCTCATCCTGTGACTTTGAATGCCTTCATTGTCTGGGAATGCAGCCCAGTAGGTCTCAGCTTCATTTGACCCAGCCCCTATTCAAGATGGAGTTGCTGTGCTTCAAACGCCTCTGACATCAGCACCTCAGGCTCTCAACTCTCTGAAGGACAGTCCCTGCCTGCCCCTCGCCCCAGCACATTCCACTCACCCTGTCTCCACTCACGTCCATCATCACTTCCCCAGGAACAGGAGCTTAAAATTCAGCCACCTTCCCACTCTGTCTCCCTCATCCCTCACATTCAGAGCGGTGTCATGAGCGTTCACTCCTGCAGCTGTGTCGTTTGCGTGTCCCAGCATTTATACCATTCCACCACCGCTGTCCTTGCAGATCGCCATGCGATTTGCTCCCAGAGGGCACAAGCCTTGTGCACACATACTTGGTCTATGGGGCATGTGGACGGAGAGCAGAGGGCATTCGGCCCTGAGGATGAGAATTTAAGTAAACTCAAAGAATCAGAACTTTGGGTATCTTCTTTTGTTGTAGTTTATTCCCACAAAAGCGTATCTTAAACTCTCATTCTCTGCTAGTGTCTCTTTTTGAGAAATGCTTTATCAGGCACCTGAGACAGTATCTCCAGTGATGTCACTAATCGAAGCTGGCTGGTGAGAGGGAGAGCAGGAGGCTCTGTTGGCCACCGGCCTTGACCTTATAAGTTCGGGGCTATAACCTAAAAATGCTAAACTTGATTAAATATGCCAGTCAGGATCTTTGGTTACAATGAAGGAAAAAAATGGACTTTGCTTAATAAACAGAAAAAGAATGCATAGATGGTTATCATGCAATCCATAGAATATATGAAAAAGCTGAAGAACCAGGCTCAGAAAGCTGGTAGAAGCCACGGAGGCTGCTCCAGACCACCTGGTCAAGACTCAACCCTAGCACTGCCACCATTGGATGTGCACCTGTGCTGGCAATGGATTCTGGACTCCACCCTCCAACTCATCTTTGAGGTGCCCATTGCTGGCAGGCGCATCTGATGGACAAGCCCAGGTCTCCCACTGTGCACCTGCTGTTTCATTTCTGCAGTGGTTTTTCAAGCAGAGTTATGCAAACAGCCCCAAATGTGTTTTAGGACGGTCCTAGTGATACCCGCATTCTCCTGCAAATAATAGGAGGGAAAATGTCTTTGTCATTTGGCTTCCATAAGGGAAAGAGGAGGAGAATCCTAGACCTTTTCTTGAATGTCTTCTCCCAATGAGAAGATAGATTTGCCTAACTCAACAGATAAATGAGTAAGTTTAAGAAATTAAACTTAAAAAAAAAAATTCAGTAATGCACATAGACAAAGCAAGAGTTTTCCCTGTGAGAAAACTTAAATAAGGCAGACCTGAGCTTGATACACTTTAACAAGGTAGATGGTGAAGAAGAGGTGGACTCCTAGACAAAGCCACAGCAGCATAGGCCTGTCCATGGAGTGGCCTGTCCATGGCATACTGTTTTGGGCACAGCAACAGCAAGGAATAATCAGTTATCAGATAATCCTAAAAGCAGAAATTGACTACATGTAATCATAGATAATTCGTCAGTGTCTAAAGCAATTTGACTAACAATTTTCCTTTCCCTCGTGCTTCCAAGAAAATCCAGCAGCTAATCCATAGACGGCTACCTCTTGGCAAACTTTGCTTTTTGTGAAGTAGCCACGTATCCCATCAGATTAAAAAGTGTAATTTCTTTGTTTTCACAGGATGCTGTCTAGTCAGGAGCAACCAAAAAAAAAAAAAAAAAAAGGGAAGAGGAAAAAAATGTGATTAGTATTATAGCATTTTATTAATGAAGGCACTGGTAGTTTCACACTTGAGTAAATCAGTTATTACAAGCAAAGAAAGTTGCTCTCCAGCCATAATCCTGACAGTGAGGCCTCAGGGATATTGAAAGGTTCCAGATGACTTTCGTTTTTGCAGCAGAATTTAGGCACTGTGAACTTCTTTCTAGAACACAGTTAGGTCAGTTCATATAAATCTACTGGAAGAACCTTTACAATAAGGAAATGGTATTGATAAGCTACCATTTTTCCATTCCCAGGAGCTACTATTTATTGTTACAAGTTATGTTCCCCTAAATGAAAAAGGCAACCTCACCTATCCCTTCATGCCCCCAAAGCTATTCAGCACAAGTTAATCTTTTCAACAGAAGCAGCCAACTTTTCTAGCAAAGGAATTTGCAGTCTTTGTGGTTTGGGTAAAAAGGTGGCTCATTTTACCAGTTTCTTGATGAAATATGTTTCATGATAAATTCAATCTTTCCTCAGAAAAATTCCCCAAATCTACTTTTCTGTACAAAATTCAGCATGAAAGCCTTTCTCTGTTGAAGCAGCCAAAGACTGAGTTTGTATAGACCTGGGCAAACAGTTTCGGGTCCAAGGTTAAGGATATTTATTGCTGGAGGTATTACATGTATTCATATCCAGGAAGAACAAAATTCAACACCTTGACACTGGTTTTCAAATATATTAATTTACTTTCTTTTGTTTGGGAGGCATTTTTTTTTCTCCCTGCCCTCTTTTTAATCCTTTTCCACACTTGGTAGAATGTGGAAGGATTTTTGCCAGGGATAACTAGCAAAGGTATACAATGTGTTAATACACAGGAGATCTCCTGGTTTCTTGCACAGACTTCAGAGAAAGCTGCTTGCACTCTGACTTTGGCATAACATGCAGGAAATTCCTCATTGGTCTGCCCAATGCAATAAACAGACCTCCTGCATCTAACCGCATCCACGCTGAAGTTTCTCATGTGGGGTTACTTTTGCTTTTCCTGTAAAAGTTAAGGGTCGCAGCATTCCCATTCCACACTTTCTTTCGCTCCTTGGCTTTGGAATTTGTGTAGGACTGTGCTTGAGGGTTAATAGGACTTGTGGTTTTATATTTTTATGTTCTTCATGCATACAAAAAGGATAGACTAGGTAAACAAGTCCTCCATGCGGGGGGGGGGGGGCACAGAGAGAGAGAGTGGGGGAGAGAGAGAGAGAGAGAGAGAGAATAGATGCTCCTGATGTACCTTACAGTGTATCAGCTTGATGGGAAAGCCAGAAGTCACAGGCTGTATACCTATGGGTACTCTTTAAGGACATTGCTTGCTCTACTCACTGCAGGTGAGTCCCTCAGTAACCCCTGCTACTCAAAGTTTGGTCCCCAAGGCAGCAGCATCGGCCTCATCAGAGGGCTTGTAGAAATGCTGAGTCTTAGGCCCCAGCCCAGAACTACTGGACTAGAATCTACATTTTAAGCCCCAGGTCATTCCTAGAACCTAAAAGGCAGAGAGGTCCTGGGTGACATGCCATGCCACCAGAGTGTCTGAGTCCATTTCAGTAAGGACGCCACGGGAGGGTATGAGGGGGAAAGCAGGCTGACCACTGGGGCAAAGAGAAACAAGAGCCTGGAAGGACATCGCCTGAGTTAAATTATGCTCATTAATTCAATTTGAGGCAGGAATGTGTGTAAATAAACGCTGGCAGCTGCAGCGGCTCTGTTTCCTGCAGGGCTCAGGCAGGAATGCAGGGGCCATTGGACGTAAAAACCTGACTCGGCGTTGGGTGGATATTTCTGCAACCACGAGATAATGACGGAAAAGATGGTATTATCATTATCGTATTAGGGAAGTCTTAAATGCAGAGTTAAGTGCCAAACCAAGGGGAGCTGGAGAGGCTGTGTTAGCATAGATAAAAATCTTCATTATTTGAAAAGATTAAGCTTACTCGACTGCTCCCTCTCCTATTTTTTTAAGTCAGTACAGATCGGATTTCCAGGGGGTTACAATGAGTAGGACAGCGCCATGGTCAGACGCAGCCTTGTCAGTTTTTCCAAGTAAATAACCTTTTCGCATCCACTTTTTCTCGTACAAAAAAGACTAAGTTCATGAGAAACAGGGAAGAGAAAATTGAATTATGTAGGTTAAGAACAACTCCATTGTACCGTAAACCTGTAATATGTTTATTTGTTTAATTTTTGGCTCATTGTATGTTCATTCATTGTTTTGAGGGCTGGGCAGCGATCACCAGTTGCCAGTTAATGTTTATGAAACCCCATGCGGCATCCTGGGCAAAGACACTTGCTCACTTAACCATTGGAAGATGGCTCTTGTTTGTACTGTCATTTTTGGAAGCTCATTGAATATTATGAATTCTAAAGAGATGTCTGTTTTGCAGCTTAAAAATGAGCCACAAATTGCTCGTGTCTACTCACTGATGGAATGGCGCTATGAATGAAGAGAGTCGTGTTCTTCTTAAACTGGGCGTGTTGTCCTTAAAGCCCCTGTGCCTGAGATGATGATGATGATGATGATGGTGATGATGATGATGATGGTGATGGTGGTGATGGTGATGATGATGGTGATTTGATGATGGCGATGGTGGTGATGATGGTGATGATGGTGATGGTGATGATGGTGATGATGATGGTGATGATGGTGATGGTGATGGTGATGATGGTGATGGTGATAGTGATGATGGTGATGGTGATGGTGATGATGATGATGGTGACAGTGATGGTGATGATGGTGATGATGATGGTGATGTGATGATGGTGATGGTGATAGTGATGATGATGGTGACAGTGATGGTGATGGTGGTGATGGTGAGGGTGATGATAGTGATGATGGTGATGGTGATGATGGTGATGGTGATGATGGTGATGGTCATGGTGATGATGATGGTGATGGTCATGGTGATGGTGGTGATGATGATGATGATGGTGATGGTCATAGTGATGGTGATGATGATGGTGATAATGATGGTGATGGTGGTGATGGTGATGATGATGATAGTGACGGTGATGATGATGGCAGCAGCTACCTACATGTTGCTGACTTTATTGAAGGCTATATATATTTAATCCACACTGTACCTACTCTCCATAAGAAACCAAAACCAAGTCCTAGTGATGTTACAGCCCTGCTCATGGTCACACAGCCAGGAGTGGGGCGGGGCTCTGACCTCAGGCTGTCTCCAGGGCTTCTAACAGCAGCCATTCACCCTCAGCCCCCCGCTGTCTCGCTCTCTGGCTCTCCCTCTCCAGTGTGTGGTATGCCTTCTCTGCCCTCTCAGAGCTTGCTGCATACTCTTATGAAAAAATACAAATTAGCCGGGCGTGGTGGTGGGTGCCTATAATCCCAGTACTCAGGAGGCTGAGGCGGGAGAATCGTTTGAAGCCGGGAGGCGGAGGTTGCATTGAACCAAAATCACACCATTGCACTCCAGCCTGGGCAACAAGAGTGAAACTCCATCTCAAAGAATAAAAAAAGAGAAAATACTTGTGTTATGATTACAAACTAATGTGTGTGCAAGTCTCTCACCCACTGGATTGTCAGGAGTTTTAGAGGCGGAACTGGCATGGAGTAAGCCCTAGGTCCACAGCAGTTCCTCCTGCATGCAAATAGGCCCGTGTCTTCACTCCTGTGCCTTGCACTGGTCCTGTGCGAGGACTAGATAGGCAGTCTGGCATTGCCAACATGTGGACATCTGGGGAGAGTAGAGAACACTTGTCCTCTGGCTTCTCCCAGCTTCTCACAGCCAGAGAAAGCTCCCCGCTACCAGCCACTGCGGGTAAAACCAGAGAAAACCTCACCACCTCCCAGTCTGCTGCACTGCCTGAAGCATGCATGGATGTTGATGTGGCCTGTGCGTGCAAGTCAGGCTCATGCAGAAAAACCTTGCAAGTTCCTGAGGCCTTGAGCGACCTTCTTGGTGGACACACTGCTTTTATCTTAGGAGAGGCGATTTAACATCTGGCTGAAAATGACAGGAAGCAGAGCAAGGTGTGTGAGTCTCCGGTTATTTTATCCCTTTTGTGCACATGGCCTTTTCCCTTCAGGAGAAATGGAATTCAGGGGGCCAGAAAGATGAGAAATGGGGTTCTTCAGACTTACCTGTCTAGGCCATCCCTCAGTGTTCCTTCCTTGCACCGACATGGTGGGAGAATGGTTAATGGAAGGACAGTGGGGCCTTTCACTCCTGCCTCCTGAACATCCACCTTCAGGAGGGTCAGTGTCCCTTAGCAAACCAGGAAAAGTTGAACTTACATGGGTCTCTGTTCCCTTCTCCATCACAGCAGCGTTGGGTAGGATTCAACAAGTTCATGTCAGTCCTTGGGAATTGGGGATGGCAGCTGCACAGTGTTGGAGGAAGGAAATCATGTCAGGACCTCATTCCCTGGCACTCATCACCCACACGCCCCACTCCCAAATATTCAAGGGCCAACTTATTTGTGGATAAAGCAGATCCCCTGCTTCTGCTCCCATTTTCTGCTCTCGCAGGCGTCTTCCAGCTTTCTCTGCTCGTTAGCAGGCTCTCAGAAGGCAGGCTGTAGAAGGAGGCAAGAGATCACTCCAAAATCAGAAGTGCTTTGGCTGGCACTTCCCAGCAGCTTCCTTGGGAAGATAGAGGATGTTGTGATCGCCTGGGCTGGGACAGTGATGAACTTTCTGCCTCCTGATCTTCTCTCAGATGCAGGCAGCCCCAGCTACTCTGAACTCTTGAGCTGTTGCTCTAACCTTGGCCTGAGACTCTCCTAAGCATGCTTTGAAACGTAAAATGCGTGAGAATGGGGCCCAAACGTCAGAATACCTGGGTTAACAGAGTTTGATTTCGTTGCCCCTGTGGCTTCTGCTGCCCCACTCAGGCACTTGCCCTCCTCCCACGAGCCATCCCAGGTCCCCGGAGCGCTTCTGCATCACCTCTGATGAGTCCACTCTTGTCCCCTCTCCCAGCCTCTGCCGACTGTTGACTCTGCAGGGAACATGGGAACTCTCTACAGAGATGTAAGGGGCTTGACGCTGTGCCCTCACCTGCATGCCTTCCTGTCACTTTGTGGCAGGGCCCACAGTGGTCCCACTATCCTGAGCTGGCCTCTATGTCCTGGTCTGCCCAGGGCTCGCTTCCTCTCTCCAGCCTGGAGAGTCAGTCTCCTTTCTCTGCTTGCTTTTTTTTTTTTGGAGACTGAGTCTCGCTCTTGTCGCCCAGGCTGGAGTGCAGTGGCATGATCTTAGCTCACTGCAACCTCCACCTCCTGGATTCAAGCAATTCTCTTGCCTCAGTAACCCTAGTAGCTGGGAATACAGGCGCCCGCCAGCAAGCCCAGCTAATTTTTGTATCATTAGTAGAGATGGGGTTCCACCACGTTGGCCAGGCTGGTCTCGAACTCCTGACCTCAGATGATCCGCCTGTCTCGGCCTCCCAAAGTGCTGGGGTTACAGGCGTGAGCCACTGCGCCAAGCCCACTTGCCTCTTTTCTCCGGTGTCTCTTTTCCTGACCCCAGCCCTCTCTTCTTCTGTTGGGGTGACCAGCATGCTCCTTACAGAGGCCATCCTGAAGGCTGGTGAGGAGGGCCGGATCCTGCTGGGGAAATAGTGCCTGCCCTGCCCAGCTCATCTGCAGAGCCCCTGGGGTTGGAGACCCCAGCAATGTCAGCGTGTCAGTCTAGAACAAGAGAAATCGCAGTGTCCTGCTGTTTCTCATTATGCTGTTTTCTTCCTATTTATTCTATGGTCTTGTTTCTCTTAGAATTAAACAATCAGAAACTGATATGAGGGGAATTCAATCAGAGCAGGGTGTTTGTGGAGCCAGGGCATTTCTCCTCTTTGACACAGCCACATGGCTTGTTTTCATGCATTACTGCTTAATAATGTGTTTATTTATCTAGACTCTCACGATTCTCTCTTGCCCTGGGTAATCCACTATTAACTGTTAATAACCAGGATCCCTAGTGAAGGAAGGAATTTTTCTAAGAAAAGCAAAGGGAATTGCAGGTTTGAAATTCTAGGAAGAATTTTGGTGGGGGTGACAATACACCCCCACTGAAGAGGATGTGGGAAAATAGCTGAGAGTGCTCTTCGAGAGGCAGATGTTGTACTTCTGCTGATGCTCCACTGTATTCAAGTTGCATTTTGTTTGAAAGAAACTTTTCCTCCAAGAATATCACCATAGTTAGTTCTGAAATTGACAGGCAATGTTATATCACGTCTTGGATAAGGTATATATTTTTATGTATCTGTAGCTAATCAATAATGACATTAAGCTTTCCAAATTACTTAATAGGGCACCTGTCACTCCCAAAAGAAAAGTTGGAATGTCGGGGTGGCGATGGTGGGATACCGTATTTGTTGCTGGGATTACATCATAAAGCTAACTTAGCTCTTGTTCTGCAAGAGTCTTAGAGTGGAAAAACAGTGACCTTTGCCCTGGCTGGGTTTGGCCGCCTGAGTTTTGTGTTTTTATGGTTAGAAGGGAGATGTGCCTCTGCTTTATGGACAATGCCTGGCAAATGCTGTGCTCCCTATTTTTGGCTCATCTGCAAGTGTGGTGTGCATCTTGTAAACAGGTCACTCATTCCAGGCTAGGGGCTGGAAGGCAGCTGCAATCTCGCTCGCGTGGTTTCGCCCGCTCCATGTGCGCTGGATGCCGATGGCGCAAGGGAAAGCCTCTGAGAGCTTGGCTTCGTGGGGCCGAGCGTCTCCCAGGGCCACTCCATGGAAATCCCTTCCAAGTGGCAGCCCGGAGCCTCTTTGTGCCGTCCGATAGCTGTTCCATAGCGTATAGGAAAAACAGCTGAGACTCGGGGCCTTCTCCAGAGGGACCGCCGGAGATTTCCTGCCAAGAGAGTGGGAAATGGTGAGAAAAACATGAGGTGGCTTCCAATCTGCAGGCCCTTAGCACTACAAAGGCTTTATTTACATGCTGTTGCTGCTTGCTCATTGTAGGGTCAAATTTATGAAGAAAGGGGTAATCGGCTCAGGTACATTGACAACAGCTGGTCTGCTAGCCGACCCAGAACACTTTTCCATGTACCAGCCAACGATGCATAATGTCTGAGTAGGCTCTATAAACATCCATGCTGTGTGACTCATTTGTGTAAAGGTCCAGAGCTTGCAAAACTAGTTTATGGTGTTGGAGGTCAGGAGAGTGGGCATGCCCGGGTGGAGGGGAGGATGAGTAAGAAGTAGAAGAGGCATGAAGAGGCTTCTGCTAAGTGTCTGGGTTTTGGTTTTTTTTTTTTTTTATCTAAGTTCTGTCCATGGATATTCATTTCGTGAAAATGGAAAATCATTTGAGATGCACACATGTGATGTGTGCACTTTATGTACGAATATTTTACTTCTATAAAAAGTTTACAAGTATGACATAGATCATAAGGAAAAACTTCAGTTCAACTCTTTTTTTTTTTTTTGTAAGACAGAGTCTCGCTCTGTCGCCCAGGCTGGAGTGCAGGCTCACTGCAACCTCTGCCTCCCGGGTTCAGGCGATTCTCCTGCCTCAGCCTCCTGAGTAACTGGGATTACTGACATCCATCACCACACCTGGCTAATTTTTGTATTTTTAGTAGAGACAGGGTTTCACCATCTTGGCCAGGCTGCTTGAACTCCGACCTCGTGATCCACCCGTCTTGGCCTCCCAAAGTGCTGGGATTCCAGGCGTGAACCACCACACCCAGCCCCTCAGTCCAACTTTTGTTAATAATAAATTCAGAGAAGAGAGGAAAGGAAGACAACAAATGTTAATACTGTGTGTCTTCCACATGCAGGCCCTGAGTCGGGAGCTTTCTTTACATCCACCCTGTGAGCTGTTTAGCTTTTAATCACTTCTTATTAAGTTTTGATTTGTCTATTGAGGATTCCCAGTTTGTTTGTGTGTGTGTGTGTGTGTGTGTGTGTGTGTTTTAGTTTGATTCTTTTAACAGACCAATAATCATATCAATATGTTTTTGAATCTCAGTGGAATACTTTCGAATAAATGCTTCCGTGGGCTGCTTATCCAGTGAATAATCTACAAATTCATTTCCACACACTGACTTGGATATTACCACCATTTGAGTGATATTTGAGGTTGCGGAAGTAGATGACACTGCCCATGGAGAGTAGGCAAGGAGGCAGGAAGGAAAGAACCCAGACCAGCCCCCCTCAGCCCCCCCCAGGGAACACTGGCATTTACAGGACGAATAAACAGCCTTCTGCTTAACAAGGGTAGCACAGCACAGGCCAACTAGACAAAGGTTCGTGATCGCTCTGGAAGGATGCTTGAATAATTCAATCTTGCTTTCACTTTATAAAAGTGAAATAGCGTTGGGCCATCTCTGTCTGAAATGTTAGGTTAGGACCTAGACAATACCCTGATGAGAATTTAGTAGCACTGCAGTTTTCCTCCTTAAACAACTTTATCTCAAAGATGCCTATACATATTTTGTATAAAACTTCCGAAATTGGCTGATATGGAGACTTTCCTTTTTCTTCTGTGTCAAGTTCAGAAAAAGCTAAAAGCAAAAGAGGAAGCAACCAAATATGGGCATTGTATGCAGTAACTAATGAAGAGAGGGATGTGGCTTGGAATATACAGTGTGCTCCAACGTTTTACAGCTGGGTTCAACCCGGTTAGTATATAGAAGTTTGTAGAGTTCAGCCGCGTGTGGTGGCTCACACCTGTAATCCCAGCACTTTGGGAGGCCAAGGCAGGCGTATCACCTGAGGTCGGGAGTTAGAGACCAGCCTGACCAACATGGAGAAACCCCGTCTCTACTTGGAGAAACCCCGTCTCTACTAAAAATACAAAATTACCTAGGCATGGTGGCACATGCCTGTGATTCCAGCTACTCGGGAGGCTGAGGCGGGAGAATTGTTTGAACCCAGAAGACGGAGGTTGCGATGAGCCAAGATTGCGCCATTGCACTCCATCCTGGGTGACAAGAGGGAAACTCTGTCTCAAAAACAAACAAAAAAAAAGGGTAGAGTTCATGGGGTCATTTGTATAGAAGGAAATTTTATTAAAATCAGTAAATTTTTCTTTTATGTATGTGAAAATACTATTTCTAAAGGTCTCCTCTCTTCTTCACCTAAATATGGCATCTTTTTCCTACAATCTGTCAACAACTATGCCAAGAAGCAAACAGTGTGAGTTCTACCACATAAGAGAAACTTCCTTTATATGTTCTCCAGAAAAGATTTCAATGTTATTTCATACACCATCTTCAGACAGTAATTTATTTGTTTTACTATTTTTGCTGTTGCGTCAGGCCTGATCATTTTCCCCATTTCCTAACAGGAACCAATGTCTGTTAATTGCTATTAAATTTGCTTGTTCATGCTTTGTCATATATATAATTTAAATGATTTTTAAAAAATAATATATGGTCAAAAATCCTTATATTGAAAGGATTGAAAATCCCCTAAGCGAAGGATTGTATGAATACTTTTTGTTTAAATCACTTTCTTTTTATCTGAGCTCTAGAACTCTTAAGAAAAACTCAGAGATGTGGTTTGGTCATAACCCTGTTAACACTTGCTTGAGGCCCATTGGTGGATTAATGCTCTCCTTAAGAAGGACGATTATCTGAGGCTTGGTAGAGATTTTCAGGCACCTTAGCTCTTTTCCTGTTGGATGCTGTCAGTATCACGGCTGCATCCTGCTTCCCCAATGCATGACCTCTCCTTAGCCTTCACGGTGGTCAGTCTCCGGCAGCACTTAACCTCCTGCCCATTTGTTCCTTCTAGAAATTCTTTCTGTTTTTGCTTCTGAAGCATAATTCCTTCCTAGCTCTCTTGACTGTGACTTTGCCACTATTTCATTGCTTCGTTCTCCTCCATGGCCCGTTCCTTAAATGTAATTGGTTGGAAGGATTTTTTTCCTCAGATACTTTTCAATTTTTTTTTTTTTAACACTTTTTAAACTTTAAAAACAGATTTTACCTTCTCTCTAGATTACATTATATATATCAAGGTTTCAATTCCAGCTGAAAACTAACAACTTCCAAATATATATCTTTAGCACAACGCTTTATAGTTGTTTCCAACTCAATTTCCTTTGAAAGTGGAGACAGGGCCGCGCGCGGTGGCTCACACCTGTAATTCCAGCACTTTGGGAGGCCGAGGCGGGTGGATCACAAGGTCAGAAGATCAAGACCATCCTGGCTAACGCAGTGAAACCCCATCTCTACTAAAAATACAAAAAAATTAGCAGGGCATGGGTGGCAGGCACCTGTAGTCCCAGCTACTCGGGAGGCTGAGGCAGGAGAATGGCGTGAACCTGGGAGGCGGAGCTTGCAGTGAGCTGAGATCGCGCCACTACACTCCAACCTGGGCGACAGGGCAAGACTCCATCTCAAAAAAAAAAAAGTGGAGACAGATCTTTTTTGTCTTTTGTATCTCTTTAAATACCTAACAGAATGCCTGGTACACAATATTAGATAGAAGAAAAATGTACATCAGTTAAAAGTTCTCAATTTCTATATCAATTTTAGGATTTATTCTAATGAAATATATTGTACTAGAAGATGTACTGGAAGCATAAATGTAGATATTTCCTTCCCTGATACGTATTTGTACTTCTGTCTTAATGACTAGCAGACCAGCCTCACAACTGGTTCATTCGTAACTAAAATCTCTATCAGACAGAAGTGCATATGGGGGTTTTAGATGACATTTTACACAATTATTGTTTTCTTCATTTTTCTGGGACAGACTGATTTTTGAGCATAAGTCTGTGTAGTGGAAATACGAAAATATTTGGGAATTCTTTTTTCTTTAGTGGGAGCCTTTTATTGCTAGAAATGAATATCCCATAGAGCTAGAGAAAGACCTATGAAATTTAGCTTTTAAAAACAAAGCTGTGTTTAAGTTCTATGAAAACAGAAGGTATTGCTTAAAAATGACACGGCAGATGTTATGAAATTTGTTTTAAAGCATTACTCTCAGGTTAAGTCATGTTTGCCAAGTTACAACCTGGAACACATTTTTACAACTCAGCAGAGGCCTGAAATTGAGGGTCTGTGATGATGAAAGGGTACTCATGTGGTGCAGTGGACCACGAGTGCTCTGTCAAGCTGTGGGTGAGGAAATGAACCTCGCGTCACCTTAGAAGAGTCCAGCATCTCTTCCTGAGTTGGCTGAGTGAAGCCAAAGTAAAGTTGAAAATGCAAGCTACGTTGTCCCTAAGATTTACTTTTGTTTAACGGAAGTGTGTTTTAATAGATGCTGTGTGTTGCTCTCACTCGGTTTTGGAGTTACCTGTGGTTTTCTTCAACGTGTATTTGATGTTTCTTTAGGGCAAAGTTAACGCCACTCGAAAACGATGGTGTTGAAAGTGTGTCATGTTCAGAATGGGATGGAAATCACGTTGCTCATTAGATCTGAGCCTTTGTCTTGTTTAGTTTTTTTTGAGACAGAGTCTCGCTCTGTCGCCCAGGCTGGAGTGCAATGGTGCGATCTTGGCTCACTGCAACCTCTGCCTCCCGGGTTCAAGCAATTCTGCCACCTCAGCCTCCCAAGCAGCTGGGATTACAGACACTCAGCATCATGCCCGCCTAATTTTTGTATTTTAGTAGAGATGGGGTATCACCATGTTGGCCAGGCTGGTCTGGAACTCCCAACCTCAGGTGATCTGCCTGCCTTGGCCTCCCAAAGCCCTGGAATTACAGGTGCAAGCCACTGTGCCTGGCCAAATCTGAGCCATTTGATCCCTGCCTTCATCTCCATTAATTGATAATGTATCTATTCATTAGGGAGCTCTGTGAGGTGGGTTCTGACTGATGTTGGAGGGGATGTGCTATAATTCCTGCCTCTGCATTTAAGTGTATGAGGGATGTCCAGGACATCACCAGGGATGTCCAAACTGTCCCACTTTGGGTAAAGGACAAAAAGCAGGCCAAACAAGATTTTCTTTTGTCTGACACAGTTTTAAAAAAAATATTGCAAGGTAAAATATTTAACAGAATGATTGTAGTGGGTCGGTATTGTGTGTGTGTATGTGCGCGCGCGTGTGTGTGTGGTTTGCTTGATTTCGAGGCTTCATGGTCTTTTAAAAAGATGGAGGTGTATGACCTTCAAAACCTTTTTCTCGCTTTTATTAGTAGGTAGTGTCAGCTTGGGTACTTACCATGCAGAGCCTATCTTGGCACAGGGTGGCATCTCTTTAGTTATGAGACATTCAGTTTGGCTTTATGGGTGGAATTTACTTGATGCCTATGAAAAATAAGTGAAAAGGCAATGGAAACAACAAATGGAAACATTTCTGTCTCTCTCTCTCTCTCTCTCGCTTTCTCCTTCCACCTGTGTTACACAAGTGTACTGGGAATGAAAAATCAGTTAAAAGGCAATAGAGGGGGGAGTGGGGAGGGATAGCATTAGGAGATGTACCTAATGCAAATGACGAGTTAATGGGTGCAGCACACCAACATGGCACATGTATACATATGTAACAAACCTGCACGTTATGCGCATGTACCCTGGAACTTCAAGTATAATAATAATAATAGTAATTAAAAAGCAATGGAAACACTTTTCTCTCTCTCTCTCTCTCTCCCCTCCCCCCCCCGCCCTTTTTTCCACCTGTGTCATGCAGGTGTACTGGGAATAAAAAATAAGTTAAAAGGCAATGGAAACAACAAATGGAAACACATCTCTCTCTTTCTCTCTCTCTCTCCTCTCTCTCTCTCTCTGTCTCCCTCCCTCTCTCTCCCTCCCTCCCCCCCCACCTTTCTTCCACCTGTGTCATGCAGGTGAACTGGGACAGGGTGTAGAGTGCAGTGCTCGCCTTCGTGCCTGGGAGCTGCTCCCTGCCCCGCTGCTCTGCCGTGGCCTATTTGATGAGTCTGGGAGTGTATGGGGGCCACAGGCTGGGTCTCAACTTGGTGTGAAGCACAGGTGTTTTGTTTAGTGTGTTTGGGGTTTTTTGCGTCCAAATGGGGACCAAATATTTGATGACTCCTGATAGAAAATACTCTTCAAAGAATACCCAGAACTGAAAACATTAAAGTTAGCACAACGTGTTAAGTGGTTGGTAATATTAGTATTAGATAGGCTCAGGTTTGGGACTGTTTCTATCACACCTAGGACATATCAATCAAATGTTGTTGTAGCATAAGTCCAGAGAAGGTGATTGCTGGCGAGCATGGAAACATGCATGCTTGGGTTCCCAGTCTGAGTGCTGGAGCTCTGTAGAGCCGGGACAGCTTGGGATGGCCTGCCATGTGCCTGGCAGTTCTGTGTTAGAGGTGCTGTCCTTTCTGCCCCTTGTGGTGTGACATGCTACAACTCATTTAACCCCCTGCCTGGGTATGTCTGACAAATTGAGGATATAGAACCTGATTTATCGAGAGTTTTGCCAGATAACGCGTACAGGTGTCTGGTGTACTCTCCTGAAAATATACTGTGGTTATACAGAGAATTACAATAGCAAGTGACTGGGTACTTCCTGCAGATGGCAGGGATAATGGGAGCCTCCCAGGAGGGCCACCGTCTCGGCTGAGATCTGAGTGAGGAGCAGAGCCGGCGGTGTCCGCACCAGGGGAGGCCAAGCTGAGCCAGGGACACAGAGCATGGTGTGTTCTGAGGACAGGGCCACAGTCAGACAGGCAGGAAGGAAGAGGTCGGTGCAGGGGAGGGCGCAGAAAGAAGAGCAGAGGGGTGCATGGTAGCCAGACCCAGGAGGTCTCTGTAAAGGACAGAGCAAAAAGCTTGATTTTCCTGCAGATGGGATGGAGAGTTTTTGGAGAGCTTTAACAGGAAAATGACATGCTCTGATGTCCATTTCCAAAGCTGACCCTGCCTCTCTATGGGGAAAAAATAAATGGTACAGGGGAAAGAGTGGAGGCAGGGAGGCCAGCTGGGTGATGGGGACTTGCAGTTTGGGCGTCAGGTGGACATGAGGCACATGACTGTGTTTGAGGATGCTGGGACCTGCACAGGGACTGGAGTGGAAGCTGTCAACTGAGGCATAACCAGTATCATACATTTGGAAGAGCTTTATTTCTCATGAAGGGTTACAGCCTACAGGCTGGCCATTCCTCCTGCTGGGAGGCAGAGCTGAGAGGGAGGGAGGGAAAGACAGGAATTTATGCTGAAATTTCTGAGTGGCTGGAAATACATATTTAATGAGCTATAGAAGGAGTCATGAATATTTATGAGAGGAGAAACATGTGCAGGCACAATTGACTTCCGTGCTTCTTCATGGATAACATGTTCAAAAACTGGCCACATTAGCATGATCTGAGGTGGAGTTTTCAGCCCTCTGACATGAAAAGGCACAGTGGAGGACACCGGAACCTCACTGCATCCTCCGAGAGTCAGCCAAAATGTGTTCCAAGGTGGTGGTCAGTGTGTACGAAGGGATGCGTTGTGAGACAGGTGAGCTGTCACGTGGAAGCAGTGAAAAGGGAGGGGCATCTGTTCACAGCCTCAGATGATTGGCTAAGGTGATAAAGGAATGAGCTGTCCATTTCTTGTTCTCCAGAGCTGGTTTCTGCTTACCCCTTAGGAAAGAGTTGTGGCTAAAGGTTAGTAAGGAAGGAGTACACTGAGGCATGTTCAACCTTATGTGTGATGTGGTCAAGAACTCCATTTTTAAGGTTTCTCCAGGGTCTCCTTGGCCAAGAGGGGGTCTGTCCAGTTGCTTGGGAGCTTAAGATTTTGTTTTTATTTCTCAAAGGCCAGGGAGAAAGAAGCATCCAAGGCACCTGCTAGTTTTACCTAAGCAAGGAGGCGGGAAGGTGTTAGAGCTGTTGACCAAGATGGAAAACACTGGGAAAGGAGAGGCTTGTGGGGAAACCACACCTCCCTTCTAGCCGTGTCCATTGTGAATGCAGGCGACACGCAGAAGCAGCAGGAACACCCATGAGTATCTTCATGGAGTTTGGATGGAGATGGAAGAAAAGCCCATGTGTTGTTGAAGGCTGCCTCATCTCAGAAGCCAGTGGGTGCTGTAATTAGTGCTGAGAGGTGGGCTGGGGGATGACTGCATTGCTTTAGCGAGGAAGGAGGAGCAGGGAGCTGAAGGGAGACAGGTGGAGGAGGCCAAGCAACTGGCTAAGCCCATGAGGACTAAGGGAGGCCCAAAATGAGGGACATTGGAGAGGAAATATTCTGGAAGCTTCTACAGGCAGACTGCGTTGTACTGGAAGTGGCCAATGAATAGTGCTGGGTCAAGGGTTTTTAAGTAGAATTTAGAGTAAGGGAAGCAGAAAGTTGGTTTGAAGAGGCGAAAAAAGGAAAATGGACTGAACCGAAAGGGCCTTGGGAGTGTTACGGGATTGGAGAACTTTTCTTAAATAATTTAGGAGCTCCAGCAGCATTTATGTTTATGTGAAAGAAAAAAAAAATCACACATGTTACTTAGAATTGGGAAGTTTTATGCACCCGTGTCTAGGAATTAAATTTTATATGAATTCATAACTATATTATATACACAAAATTTAAATTGTGATTCTTAAGAAGAAATCAAATCAACTAGAAAGGACAAAATAAAATTTGTAATTATCTGTTTTTCCATTATTTTTATACAGAAATCTTAGAAGCAGGAACAGAGTCGTTTCAAAGGCCAGTTTCTGAGAGGAGTAAATAAACATGCTTAAAATTGGCGCTGATAACAAAGAAACTACTATGAATGGCTGAGATTTCAAAGTTAGATTAGATTTCACTCTAGATCATATTTGCTAAGGTAATAAAGCCGTGTAGGCTTGTTCTAGCCTGTTGGCTGGGAAACTGTCTCTAAACAGGATATGGTGATTATTTGTGAATGATCATTACTCATTCTGACAATAGATCCTCACTGCATGCCCAAGGGAACATCCCCTTTTAAACATGTGTATAAAGATGACTCCAGTAAAAATATCGTATATACAGTGCATCAATATTAGCTGACCTACCAAATCTGAAAATGCCTAAGTAAAGATAGTACACAATAATTTAGTTGTATTAAGCTAGATTCAGGATCTGTTAAGTAGCCTCATAGTTATAGAAAAGGACAACAAAGAAAATTTTTTTTGGCAGTCTAGTGGAATAGGAGTATGGGGTTTAAAAAGGACAGTGAAAAAGTTCACTGAGCAGGAAAGGAATGGAAGATTGCTCAACAGATCTGCCGGAAACCATTCCCCCGCCATCACCTCTGCATTTCAAAAAGCGAATGCAATTCCGGTCAGAAGACATTATCTGACTTCAGAGTGATATGCTGTGAGTGTGTGTGTTTTAACTCCCACAGTGAAGCTTCAATTACATGTTCTTAACCCCTTCCCAAAGCCTTGGGAAACACTGGACATTTTTCTATGTAAGCAGATGGGGTTATTTGTCCAAATGATGGGTGTTTTTGAACTAGGACATCTAGCGTCTAAACATAGGAAATCCCGTATCTGGTGGGCAAAGAATGGAGTATAAATATTATGTATCTGATATTTACGCTTTAGGCCATAACTGTTTGAAACGGTTATATCTATTCATGTGAAATTTCTGGTCACATTATAGCAATCACATCAATTTTAGAAAAACAAAAAAGAATTCCCTAAGACTGTGCACTCTGCCTGTGTGTGTGCACGTGCGTGTGTATGTGCAGGCATTTTGCACCATGCTGCGAAACAGCTACTCTTCCTCCATTTGCCCTTGACTGTTGATCGCCCAAGGCTCAGGTCTTCATTCTCCTCTGCATGTTCCTGTGCTTTCAACCCCTGTCTTAGAGTGACCCCAGTTCTATGTGTTCAGCCCAGACCTCTTCCTGAACCTCAGGCCCACGCTGGTTGAGTGAATTTCCAGAATTTTCAATAGGACATTTCCTCCTAAATGTCTGTGGTCTTACAGTCCCTGAAAATCAACTGTCAAAATATTAACTGACTTTATACATCCCCAGATGCACACACGCACACACATACGTAAATGCACATGGCAGGGGTTGGGGCACAAAGTAGATAGAAACTCCTGTCTCGAATCGCTTGAACCCGGGAAGTGGAGGTTGCAGTGAGCCGAGACCGTGCCATTGCACTCCAGCCTGGGCAAGAAGAACGAAACTACATCTCAAAAACAAAACAAAACAAAACTCCAGTCTCCTGCCATAGCTTCTGTCTTGGTTTCAGGTTACTCATACCAGGAACCCAGAGACTTATTCTTGATTTTTTCCTCTCCCACACTCTCCATATGCAAACAGCCCCCAGATATGGCTGCTTTAACCCTACTGTTGCATTTGAATCTTTCCTTTCCTTCCTGCTGCCCTCCACCACAGCAATAGCCCCCTGCTAGGTCTGACTGCCATGGCTCTCTTCCTTCCCTTCATCTCACATGTCACTTCCCACTAACCCCACCTGGTCTCCCATCCTCCATCCTGTCCCCTCTAAGTCTGTTCTTCACTGGAATGATCCTTTCGGAACCTGAATCACTCATGTCATTCATTCCTCTGTTCAGAAACTTGCAGTGGCTTCTGGCCTCATTAAGAGAGTAAGTCTAAGTCCTTGCAATGATCCAGACCATTGGCGATTATCCCTGCCACTCCTGTCCTCGCTCATTGCTCTCTGCCACGGTGGTCTTGTTAGTCAACGTCCCTGGGTAGATTTTGTCTTTAGTTTCTGAACTTCTTGTTCCCTTTGCCCTCAGCCCTCTCGAGGGGTCACTCAGATCCTCAGTACTGCCCTCCTCAGTGGACCGACATCGACACCTTATCCTGTTTCCACGTCACTTGTCACCTCTGGACACACTATGGAATTTACTTATTTCTTTGGCTTGTTTTCCCACACACGTTCACACAGTGGATAAGATCTATGAGGCTGCAGTTTGTATCTGTTCTGCTGCTGACTTCTCAGCTTCTAACAGGAAGTCAATAGGTAGTTTTGAAGTAAATGAATGTGAATCTTCTGGGGAGCATTAAAACAAAACAAAACAAAACAAAACAAAACACTGTTGTACAGACTCTACAGGTTGAGGATCCCTTATCCACAATACTTGGAATCAGAGGTGTTTCAGATTTTGATGTTTTCAGATTTTTGAATATTTGCATTGGACTTACCAGTTGAGCATCCGTGGTCTGAAAACCTGAGATCCAAAGTGCTCTGGCGAGCATTTCCTCTGAGCGTCGTAGGACACTCAAAAAGTTTTGGATTTTGAAGCATTTCAGATTTCACGTGTTTGGATTCGTGATACTCAACCTACACTTCGGACCTGTCAAATCGGAAACCTCGGGGTGTGGGATCCAGGAGTTGATATTTTTTACAAGGTTTCCAGGTAATCCACTGCCCAGCTCAGGCTGAGCACCATTGGTGCCAGACAGATTTCCTAAACCATGGACCTCATCCCAGCTTCATGCCCTTCGACATTCTCCGTTTTCTCATGGAATCATGCCCAGACTCAAAGTGACAGTTACAAACCCACACCCACTGGGCCCCAGGGACCTTTTGGCCTTGTGTCCTGCCACTCACCACGCGCCCCTTCCTGCCTGCTGGAAGCGCTTGTGTCTTCCCTCGGGTGTGATGCTGCCTCGTGCCCTCCCTTGCCTTTGCCTGTGCTGTTGCTCCACTGAAAATTCTTTCCATCGTCTGCTGAGTGAATTGCTCATGGATCAAGTTTGGGTTCAAATGTCAGTGTTTAACTGTAGTTTTCCCTAATGCTCTCTTTTTTTCTCGCACCCCCCCGATAATTAATGATTGCTTGTCTAACACATTGTGTGTCACGTCCATATGACACACCGTTAGAGTTCCTCATTCTCTCATCAGACTCTAAGCACCTAAAGGATGAGAACATTTCATCAGTTTATCCTCAGCATTCAGTGAATTATCACATATAGTTCTTTTATCCTCAACGTCTACCAAATTGCCCAATATCGATGTTTAGTGTGCCAAAACAAAAATTATGTTAATGGTGTGAAGTATCTCTTTATCAAGTTTTCCTGAGTATTCGGTAGCCAGATACCTGCATGGGCGTGTCTGTAAGCATGTGTACACCTGCCCCCCCCCCGCCACCGCCCCCAGGAGAAGTGCGTGTGCCCAGCCTGGTCCCTTGGTCCTGAAGGGAGAGCACATGTCACCCATTGTCATGCTATTATCCATTAACATGACGTTGTATCTTCACTCTACCCATCTTCTCCTCCTTCCTGAAGACCTCACTTCAGCCTCTACTACTCTCTCTTTCCGCAGATAACCTCCTCAGGTACTTTACTTTAAAAAAAATTTTTAAGGGAGGCTTTCTAAGTGATATCTCTTATACACTCATCATTTCTAAAACGATAAGATTTTCTCTTATCTTATAATTCCCTGAATGTTGAGGATAAACCGGTGAAATATTCTCATCCTTTAGGATGAGTCTGATGAGAGAATGAGGAACTCTAACGGTGTGTGATATGGACGTGACACGCAATGTGTTAGACAAGCAATCCTCTCTGGATTTAGCTTCCTATTGTCCTGATCTATCACTTCTTAATGCACGCTGATTCTGCTCTAAGCCTCATTCACTTATTTTTATATTCTGCCTCTCTCTCTCTCTCTCCCCGTCCCACTCTCTCCCTCTCCCTCTCCCTCTCCTACCGCCCCCCCGCCACCCCATCCCCTCTTACTTCCCTGTTGGTCTTTCAATTTTCTGGTTTCTCCTAGCATAAAATAAAAACAAGAGCAGCAGCCGCCCTGCCTGGTATCCCATGCTATCCCTGTGCTCCCTCCTCCACAGTTTCGCCATCAGTCGTTGGTGCGTGTTGAGTTTCTGTTCACACCTCCGGCCCCTCTCCATGCCCTCCACAGGCCGCTGCCATCTGGGTTTCTCTGGAATTGCAGAGGCCACAGGTTGTCGTCTACACTCTAGCCTCGATGCCTGTCTCTGTCCTGGTTTTCCTCTGCCTGCTGACCTCTTGCCTTCTGATTCCCAGAAGGACAGGGCGTTGGTTCCTGTAATTTTCCACTCTCCCGGGGCCCCTTCCTGCCTCTAAAGTGGCCATGCCCACCTCAGCTCTTCCTCGCCCTGAGGGCTATCAAACCATAAGTGAGAGAACTTGCCGGAAAGCCTGAGGCCACAGAAGCATTCCATACACTGTGTTTTCCTTCCCGAGTCTTGGTTATTTCCTCTTTGTTCTTTGTCTGTACTCCTCAAGCAAACCTCTCTCTTGAGATGTTACACTTCTCCCAACGCTCTCTGCAGTTTTTATTCTAGCACCAGTCTGTATTTGCCTACGTGATGAGGCCTTACCTTAAACTTTACATGTCTAAAACATATCGTTTCTCTTCCTCATCCTTTTTAAGATAAGTCCTTCCAGATTTCTCTCTTTTTGTCATTCATCTTCTGACTCTAGTGCCCCAAGTCTGTGATCATCTCTGTATTCCTCCCCCTTTATTTGCCCTTCATGGCCAGCCAGTCTTTGCATCCTGTTCACTACCCGCCCCCTCCCCCCACCCAATCCTAGCATAAACCATCATATCCTGTATTACTTCCTGTCTTCAATCTCTTCTTTTGTATTACAGCTACAAACTTGACCTTTCTGAAAGCCTGTTTTCATTGTGTCACTCTGCTCAGAATCTGCAGTGATGCCCTTATTTCTCTTCCAAGATTATGTAACTCTACCCAGTCTTCAAGGGTTTCCACAACGTGCCCCACCTTAGCAATTCCCAGCACCTAAGGTCTGAGCAGCAGTGGGGTCTCCTCTCTCCTCTCCTCTCTGCCTTCTGATGAATGGTCTTGTTCTTCCTTTGTGAAACGCTCCCCCGCCTTCTCTCTCCCCCTCTTGCCATATATCCCCTTTCTTCTTCTTCTTGTTCCTCTGTGGGTACATCCGTCACAGGCCCTTGGTTTTCTGTCACTGCTTCTACTTAACTATTGAGATGACAGAATGAGAGCCTTCAGATAGGAAATTCTGGTTTCTAATGTTGCTTAAAGTCTTACCACTTTATTAAGCAAGCCTAATAAGCTGGTGGCAGAGTCCCTGAGTAAGCCATGTCTTCCTCTCTTTCTCCCTGGTGATCAGCTCTGTGCTTGGAGCATGGGTCCTTAATAAATATGTTTTGTAAATGAGCAGTTAAAAACAGATAGAAAAGATGCACGTAACTATTGTATTCTGACAAATGATAGCTTTGAAAAGGAGCTAAGCTGGCTGGGCATGGTAGCTCATGCCTGTAATCCCAGCACTTTGGGAGACTGAGGTGGACAGATCACTTGAGGTCAGGAGTTTGAGACCAGCGTGGTCAACATGGTGAAACCCCATCTCTACCAAAAATAAAAAAACTATCCAGCATGATAGTGCATGCCTGTAGTCCCAGCCACTCCGGAGGCTGAGGCAGGAGAATCCCTTGAACCTGGGAGGTGGAAGCTGCAGTGAGTAACCACTGTGCTATCTGTGTGGAGATCACACCACTGCACTCCAGCCTGGGCAACAAAGCAAGACTCCATCTCAAAAATAAATAGTAAAACAAAATAGAAGGAGCTAAGTTAAAGTCGAACACCCAGTTTGATAATCATTTTCTAAGAACGATAGGAGCTTGACCTCTGGTGAGTCTCTAGATGACAGTGGTCTTAGACCTCGCTCTCTCTCTTGCTGTTTTCGTTCATACAGTAAAGAGGTTTATTGACTCAGCCACTCAACAACCATTTCATAACATGGGGACATGTTGATCTTTAAGGGCCTTTTCGACTGTAAAACAGCGATGATGACATTTTCTGAAGACAAACACTCAAAAACCTTGCTTGTTAACAGGCCTGTTGAAGATTTTCTTTTTCCCATCTTTGCCATCACAGGCTTTCTTTACCCTCCCTCCACTCCACCCCTGCTTGTTCTTGTCCTAACTTTATGTCTACACCAAGGCTAGGCCCTTGTGCTTTTAGCTGCCAAATTCCATATTCTGTTAAATAAACAGTAGAATTCGAGTAAAAAGAGATTTTCTTAGAGTTCTGTGATGGACCAAAGCATGAAATGATACAGCCAACTCTACGAGGAAATAGGAAATAGGACCTCGAAGGTCCTTTTCAGAGTTAAACGGTCCTGTTGGATTCCTTGTCCATTTTAGACTTTGACTTATTTCAGATATTTTTTCAGATCAACGTTCAGTGACGACAAATGAACTCTACATAGTCTGGCATCTCCCCTAGCAGACTATCAAAATTGAAATAATTAATATAACATTCATCATCTGAGATAAATACCTTAGGAATCTCATTTAAAGATAATCATGTAATGCCCCATGGTTTTCTACCGAGGCATGCTTTCTCTGCTCCTGTGTCTGTGGGGCAGTTTTCTAATGCAGTGGTGTCAGTAGTTTCTGTAAGTCAGCAGTCACTGTGTGCAACTCTATTCCGAGCACTTTAGGTCTGTGGTAACGGTGACTTAGGTATGTTGAACATAGTTTCACCCTTCAAGTTGTCTTGTCCAGCTGGGATTACAGAGGAACTGAGAATTTCCTAATTAGTCAGTTAGACTGATCTTGGATACTTTCATCTTTGCAACGTCTTGACGTCTTGCAAGAAAGTAATGAAGCCGTGATTGTTCTTCCTATTTAGAATAGACGAGGGTGTCCACAAGGCCTCGGGTCCCTCCGAGGTGTCTGGTAACAGCATTCCACAACAGCCGTTCTGTTTTAAGGCTCGGTGCACTCCACGAATTCCAGACGCCCCACGGCTGCTGCAGTTGGTGAATGGTGACTTCAGGCTTCACTTGGCTCAAGCCTCAAGGGGGCTGAGCCAAAGCTGGCATGACTTACTGTTCAGGCAACAAGTTCCAAATAGAGAAAACATTTCAAATACCAACTGACTGCTGCTTCCTTCAAAAGAAACTGCCTTCAGGGGAGAAGCTCTTCCCTGTGCTCATGATCCTGGTTCAGTGACTTCCATAGCCTTTTCATTTCCCAGCCTTTCTGTAGTGGGGACAGTTGACCTAGTGATTGTGAATAATTTTAGTGTGCAATGCTTAACTTTTACAAAACAAGCCAACAAAGCAGAAAATATTATTTGGATGATAAGAGGACCAAACAACCTTAAGGAATACTTTTAAAGTGTGGATTTAAATTGAATGATAATATTAAATTTTTAGGTTTGGTACCATGTACCTTGAACTTCAAGGATTGTTATTTACCAGTAATATCTACATATTAAATCTTTATTTAAACCTGATATCTGGAGGAGGAGGAGGGTGGGGAGAGGATGGCCAATGGCTACAGAATTCCAATTAGAAAGGAACAGTAAATGTTGGTGTTCTATTGCACAGTAGAGCGACATACTAGTCATGTGCTAATTAGCGACATACTAGTCATATGCTAACTGGACAATGCTAATTAGACTTATTTGATAACTACACAGTGTAAATATGTATCAAAACATCACATCGTACCTCATAAATATGTATAATTATGTGTGAATTAAAAATAACTTTTTTAAAACGCTGATATATTTTAGCTGAGTGTGAAAGCTCTGCAAATACAGTAGAGTTGTGGATTAATTTTTCGTATTATGCATTTTAGGTTGGTGCAAAAGTAAACCGCAATTACTTTTGTACCGACCTAAAATACGTAATACAATATTTACTTCCTTGAAGAGGAAATCCTGAATGCACATTTAAATTATGAGTTCCCAGAATAATGTGGCTGGGAAAATAATACATTTTAACCATTTTTAAGTGTACTATTCAAGCCAGTTATATCCACTGTTCTACTTCCTGTCTCTATGAATTTGCGTATTCTAGGAACCCCGTGCAGGTGCAATCATACGATATTTTCCTTTGTGTCTGGCTCATTTCACTGTGATGTCTAGGTTCATTGTGTTGTAGCAGATGTGCGATTTCCATTCCTTTTTCAAGCTGAGTAATGCTCCGTCTTATACTGGCCTATTTTGCCTGTCCCATCATCTGCTGCGGGATGGTGGTGGTGGTCGTGCCTGTGGCTTTGGTGAGGAACACCGCAGTGAAAAGGGATGCACTAGTTTCTGTTTTTGCGCTGATTCATTTTGAAATGTGCCTCGCTCTTTTTCCTGTAATAGGTAATGCTTTTTGACAAGAAATATTAAATATTTTTCCAAAAGTGGTGGAGAATTGGCTTTTTGGCTGTTTTCATAATGGAACAATACTTTAATGGGTATAGGCCCTTATTGGAAGTTCTGGGTTCTAGACTGGCTGGTTAGAGATTTGTGTAAGTCCTCACTCCTCACTGTAAATAGCGAGCTCACTGTAAGTAGCGAGCCCATTCAGGGCACCTGTAAGTGATTAAGTCAATGTAAAGAGAAGACTCATTATCCCTCTTTAGATAAGGCCAGGAGATTTGTGAGAGGGTTTGGCAAGTTCCCTGCAGAACTGCGGTATGGTTGAAACTGGGCTGTTACCTTATCAACCCTGCGTGTGAGCCCTGCAGGTGTTATGTGGACAGCAGTAGAGAGAGTCAACAGATTGGATTCTCAATTTCTGTATTGGAAAAACATGAGACAACGGGTGTCTCCTGTGTTTAGTCTGTGCTTAGATGTGTACTAGAACCTGATGAAAGTGTTTTTGTTTTCCCAGTTAGGAAAACACGCTGTTTCGCTCACAAGGTTGAATGAAGATGGTGGTCTTTGCCCAGTTTCCACGTATTAATACATTAACAACAACTGAGCTTATAATAAAGAATTGTGCCCTTTCAAATTATCTGAACTGTCTGCTGTATGTCACATTTTACCTTTTTAGAGAAGTGCTAATTCATGTTAAGTCCGCCTGAGAGATTTGTTTAATGAGCAGATTAAATGGATGATTATCCCTCTCTTAATTTTTTTTTTTTTTTTTAAGGAAGGGCTTCTTGTGATGTCCCTCTGTTATTTGGCACAGGAACACAGAGGGGTCTTTTTAAAATTACCCCTGCAGGGTCACTGGGACCCAAGCTGTTTGCTTCATTAAACCCTGGTGGCTTCTTTAGAGCCAGCCCCTCCAAACAGCCCTGACACAATTGTATCTAAATTAGCATCTGACTGACCCCCTTTGTCTCCTCTTTTCAAGCCCCCGCTGACAGGGATTGGCAAAAGATGTTAATTGGTTGGGCCTGGCTTGGAACAATAGACTTGCCAAGATGACAAAAGAACTAATGTTTCTTTCAATATGCATCCAGATTCACATAAGTACCTCTTTTAATTCCTGGGAATTATTGTAATGCCTGGTCAATGGGATAATTGACCCTCAGCAGCTAGCTCTTACTCCATAATACGGCATGGCACAGGCCTATCAGAGTAGCAGGTACTAGGGTGATTTGCGGGGGACTAAAAAGAGATTTTCTCAGCCAGCGTTCTGTGATGTACCAAGGCAGCCCAGTGGGAGTCCCAGAGAGGGGACTAATTTGAGCTTAACAGGGGGAAAATGTGCTAAGAGCCACTAAAACTTATCCTCGGAATCATAAAGGAGTTGCATAAAGGAATGAGTTAGGAGTTTGAAAGAAGTGAGTTAGTAGCTTGGCAGCTTAGAACTCATATGGTCAAGGATAGGACATGGGTCCAACAACTCTAGACAGGTAGAAACATTGCAAAATGTTGGCTTCCACACGTGAAAACACAAGATTCATTTCCAGCACGTCCCATAGCTGCTCGTCTTATGGAAAAGGTATTTCCATTTCAGACGTTAGGCTAAATGAGCCCCCAAACCTATTCTTATCTCACTCTTTATTATCCCAACTTGCTAGAAATCTTACAGATAGTTTTGCATGGTACTGAAACTCTTGGAGAATTTGTTTTAAAAAATTAACTGTGGAAAAAAGGGAACCCTTGTACACTATAGTTTGGAATGCGAATTAATACAACCATCATGGAAAACTATATGGAGGGAGGTTCCTTAAAAACAAACAAACAAACAAAAAAAAAACTAGAATTGTCATATGATCCAGCAATCCCACATATGGACATTTACCCAAAAGATTTCAAATCCGTATGTTGAAAAGATGTTTACACTCCCAAATTAACTGCAACACTATTCACAGTAGCAGAGTTATGGAATCAACCTAAGTGTCACTCAACGGATGAATGGATAAAGAAAATGTGAGACACACACACACATGCACATGCATACACACTGGAATACTATTAATCCTTAAAAAAAGAGATTTTGTCATTTGCAAAAATATGGATGGAATTGGAAAACATTATGCTAAGTGAAATAAGCCAAGCACATAAAGGCAGGTGCTGCATGTTGTCACTTCCATGTGAAATCTGAAACAATCAAACTGAAAGAGGCAGGGAGTAGAATGGAGATTATCAGAAGCTGGGGATGGGAGATGGAGAGATGATGGTCAGAGGATACAGAACCTCAGTGAGACAGGAGGAATATGGTTTTTTTCTCTGGAATATATTATACAGAGTAATGAATATACTAAATAATAATGTGTCGTACACTTAAAAATCAAAGTAAATTTCAAAAGTTCTCTCCACAAAAAGATACGTATTTGATGTGAGAGATATATTAATTTGCTTGATTTAATTATTCCACATTGTATTCGTGAATCATGACATCACTTTGCATCCCATAAATACATGTAACTCGAATCTGTGAATTTACAACCTAAAATTTTTTTAATGAACTGTGTAAGTGTGGTATAGTGTGCACTGCAGAACAGTCTTTGAGCTTTGGGTTGTAATTCCAATCAAGGCTAATGTTTAAAGCTAGCTGTCTCCGACGTCCATTACGATAACAGTTGGCACTCCGCGGTGCTTAGTGGGAGATTCATTTTGTGGTTATGACAAGCCAGTCTAAGAAGTAGGTGTTTGTGAAAGCACCAAAACGCAGCAGTGCGTTGATGAACTGAGTAGCCTTTGAGTCAGATAGCCCTGCATCTCCCTCCCAACTTAGCTACCTGTGTGACTTTTAGCAAGTTACTGTAATCCTTAAGTGTTGGTTCCTGCTTTCGAAAAGGGATAAAGAGTTACAAATAGCAATTTTCTAAAGAAATCGCAGAGCAAAGTGAGCTGATCTCATGTTACTCCATACAGTGCCAGATATAGAGTAGCATTGGATAGGCCATCTGTTGTCATTATTGCCCCAAGATTGCATAGCCAGGAAGGAATAGAGAGGCAGTTCACACCGACTGCTGTTGGGCTCTGAAGCCTCCACTGTTTCACGATGCTGCATTGGCAGTTCATTCCTACAATTTCAGGGAAAATATCCAAACACCTAAAAAATGGTGAAAAAATAGAAATGCTTGTTTCCATCTTTTTCTTTTCTTTTTTTTTTTGAGACGGAGTCTCGCTCTCTCGCCCAGGCTGGAGTGCAGTGGTGCGATCTCCGCTCACTGCAAGCTCCGCCTCTCGGGTTCACGCCATTCTCCTGCCTCAACCTTCTGAGTAGGTGGGACTACAGGCGCCCACCACCACGCCTGGCTAATTTTTTGTATTTTTTCTTTTAGTAGAGACGGTGTTTCACCGTGTTAGCCAGGATGGTCTTGATCTCCTGACCTTGTGATCCACCCACCTCAGCCTCCCAAAGTGCTGGGATTACAGGTGTGAGCCACCACGCCCGGCCTGTTTCCATCTTTTAAAAGAGCAGGTGAGAAAAAAAATTCAAATAAACATAGCAAAATTCAGATACGTCATTCTGACCTTCTTTGCCAGAAAATTATTTTCCTTTCATAAAACTGTAATTTACTTTTTTCTAGTGAATGTCTGTCGGGGAAGGAGAGCATTTAAGCAAGATATTGATTGTTAGTTCTCAAGTTTATTGGTTTCTCACAAAGAAAAAGGTCTGATTTATACACTAGAGTGTGGGGTGCATGCCACTGCCTGAAGCTGGTGTAGAGGATCCTTTAGGCTTAACGTGTCTCAATCAGAAATCGTGTTGTGTTTGTTCAGATGCTCGATCTGGAGAGTAAGTTCAGTCTTTAGGAATTAAGTTCTCTTAGGTTAATGTGAATCAAATTTTAAAAATAGTGAAAAGCAGCAATTTTTGAAGTGATTTGAGTTAGGAAGTTAATGGAGAGTACAAAGTCTGTGTGAGCTTCTCTGTGGGCAGCTCTGGTTTTTATCACAGAATGGGGATCCTTTAGCAGGAAGGTTTCTGGCTGACCATGGAAGTCAGAGTTCTAGTCCAGCTTCATTACTAAGCAGCTCTGAGCCCTTGGGTGGTTCTGTCCATCACTCCAGGATGTTTGTTCCCTGAGCAGTAAAATGAAGGGACAGAACCAGGTGACCTCATATGACTCCTCAGCATCAGACCAAAAGACACTTCTGTCATCATCTCACTTGATGTTTGTGCCATTAGATACTCACAGCTCCCTCTGCTTCCTGAAACTCTTCTTTGTGGATATCCAAATTATTTCTTGCCTCGTTCCCTCTTATCCATCTCTTTCCATCTCATTTGCCAGTTCTTCCTTCCCTGGCTTCCGTTTAAGTATATTTTTCCTTAAAGTTCAGTCCTTCCTGGATTTCATGTGTTTTCTTGTGGTGTCACTTCCGTTCCCATGACAATCTGCAATGTGTATGTGTGTATTAAATATTAATATAAATATCCAGCCCTTACCTCTTTCTTCAGCGCCAGACTTGGCCCTTCTGGGAACCTGTCCCACTTTATACCTGTGTGTTTGCTTGGCCACCTAAGCATCAAGATACTTGAAAATAAAACCTACTGTCTACAGCCTGTGTACCGATGAGCACCCTTAGCCATCTCGATGCTCAGGTGTGGAACGTGGAAGGTTTTTTTATGCTCTTACTATTCCCTAACCTACACATCCACCTGTTTCCATCCCGCCTCTCGTTCACCAGTGTGTCTTCAAATCCACATTTTCAATGCTGCTGTACTGATGTGGCCCTGTCACCTTCTGCTCAACTGCAGCAGTTACTCCAAACCATAATCCCCTTCACGCCATGCTTTACCTTATGGTACACCCCTGTCACTGCACAGACACTTGATAAGGGTCACAGCTGCCTACAGAGCAAACCTCAGTCTCTTGAGAGGGGCTTCGCGGTGCTCCCCCATGGGGCTTTTGTCTGCCCACCCTTTCTTTACCTCCACCTTCTGACTCCAAGATTGGAACCAAGCTACGGCTTACACGTGCCATGCATCTCTCTGTGGAATGCCCTTCTTCCCCCTTCCCGACCTGTTAGGATTCGGCTCACCTTTCAAGCACCAAACTCTCATCATTTGTCAAGGTTTTGCCATGAAAGGTGTTACTGCCTGTGTGGAATCTTCTCCAGACTTCCCAGCAGAGTTCATCTCTTTCTGTGCCGACCCACAGCTCTTAAGCATTTCTGTTCTAAAGTGCTCCTGTTCTAAAATTACGTTGTTCTCTACCAGTGCATTGGAACATTTATCATAATGTTGAAACAAAAACATGAAACATTTCCGTGAAATTCTTCTTTATAGAAATCATAGATTTCGTGTAATTATTTACTTAAACCCACGCTAGAGGAGCATCTGTCATACTGCGTTACCGTCAATGGGTTGTGGATCAGTCAGGGTCTAACTGGGGACAGAGAAGCCAGGCTAATTATTTAAAAGATTGTCATTTAATTAAAGGAATTCATTGCAGATGTAATAGAGGGGGCTGAGAGAGAACCTGGGGGTGAACAACGGAAAATCGCCACCACCCCGTGATGAAAGGACCAAGATGAGAAGCAGTAAATACACCCGAGCTCAGTAGCTGGGTCGCTGGGCTCAATGGCTCAGGAGCTGCAGCCCTAGTGGGCCGGTCCAGCAGGGGCGGGAGCCATGAGTGAATCATGGCCAATTTTGGAAACCTCCAGGTACACGGGGAGAACTCCTAGCTTCTCCCTTCTTCTCACCCTCTGATCTCTTGCCAGTGCTTCCCGCTGGGAGGACCCAGTTGGAAGGCGCTAGAAAATGCAGCCTGCATGAGTTGGCGCCTGTAGGGATGAGGCAGAACTGACTCCAGTCCTAGAGACCCAGCACAGACCCAGGCTGGATCTGTCTCCCTCATATGTTTTCTTAAACACAAGAACCTCATCTTAGTTGCTTTTGCAATTGCAGTGCCTAGCACCAAGTAAGGTTTAATAAGTATTTAGTGAATTGCAATGAACTCTAAGGTTGCCTTCCAAGACTAAAATTACATTGTTCTCTACCGGTGTTTTGGTCCATTTATCATAATGTTGAAACAGAAACATGAAACATTTACCACGAAATTTTTCTTTTTTTCTAACATAGAGTTTGTGTAATTATTTACTTAAACCCATGCGTTAGTTCAGTCTCAACCCTATTCCTTTATTAACATGAAACCAGTGCTATTTATCTGCTCTCGGTTGGTTTTGAAAACATTTTCCACCAACTGTGCGTCAGATTAAATACAGGAAGGGAAATGGAGACATTGATTTAATAAACGCTAACAATGTGACAGAAAGAGAAAAAATTATGTTGTGGACAATTTTCACATAACTCATCCTAAATATGCCTTTGAACAGGCTCCTCCTGGTCTGTGACCAGGCGCCCTGCACCACTCAGAACAAACCTTCTGCAGTACAGCCTGCAAGGCCGAGGGCACGGCACACCGGGTCGGAGTCAGAGAACTGTGTCGCCAGTCTCAGCCTTCCTTTTTAAATTGTCTTGCATTCCCTTGGTGGGGACATTCCAAAGAAGACAGACAGTCCCCGCAGCAGGTGCACGTGGTGCTAGTGTCCAGCTGCGTGCATTTCACAGGCAAAGTTTTAAAATAAGTCTGTTTGTTTTGGACTTACTTATCAAGGTGGTGAGGTTATGGAAACCATATTAAGATTTATCTAATATAGTGAACAGTAATAAAATTATGCTTTTTAAGTTCTAAAAAATATATAATTTGTTTAACAAGATGGCAAATCAACCTTCAGCCTCTTTTCTGTCACCGACCCTCTGCAGAACTCTGCAGAGTGCACTGATCAGACGTAAAGTTATCGCATCGGCTGTGCCATGGGAGTCAATGTTTGATGCACGTGGTCCAGCGAGGTTGGAAAAAATCTTAGAGAACACCCCAAGTTCTTTGTTTCCAAATGAGGAAATCGAAGCCCAGAAAAGAGTGACTTTTTGTGGCTTTTGGCCTGTAACTCATGTCACATCTAACCCGTCGTCATTTTCGTTTTGCTATTCCAGCTCTGGAAGTTGTTTTAAACCTTAACTCTGAATAGAGTATTGTAGTGTGGTTGTCGTATTTGTGAATTAGTTTGCTTCTCTTCTTTCTGCCTCCTCTTATCTGTGTTATTTTTTTCTATATACCTCTTCTTATTACCTTGAGACTTGAACTCGAAAATCACGTGTTGAGCCCTTGCTGAGTCCTAGATAATATCCAGGGTCCATTTAAGTTGGGGTTTTTTCCAGGCACCAACATCCTTATCAGTCCAATTGCTCTCACTACAAAGTCCTTAAATCTTGCACTTATTTTGACTTCTTAGTGCATTAACAGATTGTACACAACTCACAAGGATTGACTGTAGCCACCCATGCCTGGTAGTAACCTCTCTTCATGTCAGTGGAATTTTAGAGTCCTTGTCTTTGAGGTCATCCTCCAGTTCAGCTCCTGGTCAGAGCAGGGGTCTCTTCTGTCCTAGATATCCTCATGGATACAGTTAGCAAAGTTGACACCAAATGTTAAGCATAATGAGATTAACCTGGTTTTCTTCCTTCCCTTGCCTTCCCTTCCTTCTTTTTCTCCTCCCATTTAAAGTCTTTCTAAATCTGTAGAGAACCAATTTTAACTTACTCAGCAGCTGAAATTACCAGGTACAAAGTCAAGGCAAATACGATACTTGTTGTTTTGCATTGATTATATCTGCTCCTCATAGTAACCCTGAAGGGGTTTTTACAGTTTGTGTCTTATGAAGAAATTGAGAAAGAGAGAGAAGAGGTCATCTACCCAGTGTCACAGAGATGTTAAGCTGCAAAGCTAGGCTATAGTCCCAGGGCCTCATGGATTTCACACCTGCCCATTACACTGTGTAAACTCACTCTACTGTGTTAGGTACAGCATCAGCTGGTGGCTATAGCAATTACAATGCATACAAACAAGTGTAATTTCAAGACCAATCACTCATTAATGTTGACATAAATAATTTACTAGACAATTCTATCTTGGCGAAGTTTTAAAATAGCATGGCTTTCACTGTGCTAAGAAATATTTAAAGAAAGATGTATTTTTTCCCATAATTTCTTCAAAATTTGATGTATTATTTTAAAAGTTAATAGATGTATCACAGCCGTGGACTACAGAATTTTTAAAACCTTATTTAATTCTAAAATTTCTTAAATATCAGCGAATACTTTTTTGTTCTTGTGCTGTTAGAAGCCCCAAAAGATGGTTGAATGAAGAAGAAGATGAGGGAAATAGGAGAAGGCAGATGTTTGAAGAGAATAATTATCTGTAGAGGGACATATGTTTTTAGATTCAGTGAATTCATCTCTTGTAAAGTGGAAATCCTGGCCAAACCACGTAAATGGACTTGAGCTGACTGCCAGATAAGGAGCATTTCAGAAATAAAAGGGCAACGGTGCAGCTTGAAGGATAGGCTTCCAAAAGCATTCTGATAAAAATAAAATGCTTCAAGATGCTCAGGGTTCCTGGGTGATAGATAGGAGCTTTTCCTGGGAAGAGTGGCAGTTATTAAAATAGGAAGGAGGGAAATTTGTAACAGGAAATGAAGAGGCCAAAATGTGATCGCTGTTGATTGGGTTGCATATGCTTTCAACTATGTGATATTCCAATTACACAGTTACTTGCTGATGGTGGCTCTGTCGTTGCCCAAGGAGCCAGATCCATGATTAAACAAGAAAGAAACCAATGTGTTATATCATCCAACAGTGAAAAACCAATGTCTGTTACCCAGGACACCAAAGGGAACCCCTCAGTCCAAAGGGGCTCTCAATTTGGAAGGGAATAAGCAGCACTTTATGTTATAAAATATTACAATTGCTTATTTTAAAGAGAATTTGCCCTAGTTTTTGAAAGCTCCTGACCACCCACCAATAATATTCTATGTATTGCACGAGTCAACACGTAGAAAATTTGGATGCAGTGATACCAAGGATAACATGATTCGGTGTTTCTTAATTGGCACTTGTCTCCCATCCCTCCCAGCAGCCCATCCTGGTTATTTCGTTTCATTTTGGACCCCACTTGTAACATGATGTTAGGGGACTGCTGTATTGGTTACTGTGATTATTTTAAATAACTTATCATGTATTCCTCATAAAAATTATTAACACAAATTGCAACCTGGGGTTTGGTATTCAAATGGGAGCTAAACAGCAAGAAGTAGTAGTTTAAAATACTATTCCTCATAGGCAGAGATACTAACACCTGTGATCCCCAAAAGTGGATATGAACAACTGTGTTGCATGAAAACCATAGATAATGAATTCTCTTTTTTAAACCTGAACTAAATACTGCCTGGAAACTAAGTGAAATTCACATGTAAAAGAATATATATTTTTCCAGATATGAAGCTACCTATCCTTTAATATGTTCTTTTCCAAAAGTATACGTTGTCCTTTTTACTCAAAATGTTCAGGTAAGTCCATAGTGAAGACGCAGACCTGAGGGAAGACAACATCAGTTCATCTGGGGAAAACACAAACAAGGTCTCCACTAAAGCATCCAGCATCTGGCAGATGATGTCAGCCAAGGATAGATTCTTATCTGAGTGTACCCTCTCCTTTATAACTGTATTCAGATCTGCTCATCTGAGAGATTGGAGGGATTTGGATTGTGCATTTTTGGTTTCGGGATGTGAAAGAATGTATATCTTTCTGCTGAGGAGGGCTGTCTGAGCTCTGAGTTTGTAGGAGGTGCTGCGAGGTGGGCTGCGGGAGCCTCAGGGTTCTCTACTCCTCCTCCAGCTCCTGCCCTAAGAGACTACAGTCTCACTTTAAGGGACGTTTACCCTCCCTCAACCCACTTCCCTACTTCCAGGTCAGCCCTTACCCGTTAGAGCCCATCACTGCCCGTCATTACTCTGAAATTAGTCTCACCTGAGTTGGCAGCTGGCTTTGAATTCCAATTCCAAAGATTTTCTGTCTCTTTCTTACAGACCTCTCTGTACTTTTGTCTGTTTGGGGGGATTTTTTTGAGACAGAGTCTTGCTCTGTTGCTGAGGCTGGAGTGCAGTGGTGCCATCACAGCTCACTATAACCTCAATGATAGCTCCCACAACCTTGAACTCACGCGCTCAGGCAGTGGTCCCCACCTCAGCCTCCCAAGTAGCTGGGACCACAGGCATGTACTACAATGCCCGGATAATTTTTTAAATGTTTGTAGAAACAGGGGTCTCGCTATGTCGCCCAGGCTGGTCTCGAACTTCTGGGCTCAAGCAATCCTCCCACCTCAGCCTCCCAAAATGCCAGGACTACAGGTGTGAACCATTGCGCCCAGCCTTGTTTTGTCTCAAACTCACTTCCTTTGGTTCTTTAAAACCCTTCTTCAGATTCTTTTTGTACTCCAGCTAGCTCATCTCCTTCTCTGGTCTTTCCCTGTTCTGTAACTTACAGGTTCAGGTTCTACACCCCAGCATTCAGCCCGTAAATACCGGCTCATTCTTCCTGAATGGTCCTTGTACTCTTCTGGCCTCCATTCATACCTGCGTGTGTATGACCTCCACATCTAAATCTCTTCAAGGTTAGGTCACCCTTCCTAGTGCTGGACTCAGTGACCCAGTGCCCTCCAGATGTATCAACCTAGTTAACACACACACACATCCTAAGCTCCGCACGTGTGAAAAAGATGTGTTCCCCTGCCCACTTCCTCCTCTGTCTACTCTTCTGGCTTAGTAAATGGCTCCACCACCCACCAGCTCACAGAGCCAAACGCCCAAGTCCTCCCTCTCACCAGACTCATCAGTCACCAGGCCTGGTAATTTGCCAAGTCTCCTGGCAGGCTACCCTGCCCAGTCTCACAAGAACCTCACGGTCCCTGGCCAGGATGTCCATAGAGGCCCATCCTGCAGTTTCCGGTGCTCTTAGGCTCCCACGCCCTTCCTCTGCCTTTGCCAGACTCCTTTTCCTAAATACTCTCAACATTTCTTTATTTTGCTTTTATGTATTTATGCTCTGAGAAAAACTGTTCCCATCCAGAGGGCAGGCTGGGCGTGGTGGCTCACGCCTATAATCCCAGCATTTGGGAAGCTGAGGCAGGTGGATCACTTGAGCCCAGGAGTTCGAGACCAGCCTGGTGAAAACCCTCTCTACTAAAAATACAAAAAAAAATTAGCCAGGTGTGGTGGTGCATGCCTATAGTTGTGGCTGCTCGGGAGACGGAGGTGGGAGAGTCTCCTGAGCCCAGGAGGTCGAGGCTGCAGTGAGCCAAGATGGTGCCACTGCACTCCCGCTTGGGCAACAGGGTGAGACCCTGTCTCAAAAACAACAAAACAAAACAAAAGCAGAGGGCAGAAACTGTATCTTCCTTGTAGCTTGAGAAGCCATATAGTCCTCTTTTCTTCTTTCCCATTACTCTCTAAAAGCAATGACTCAGGAATGAGATCTTAGCAAAATTTAACAGTGAGGCTAAAAGACTTTTCCTACAAAACAGTATGCTAATATTAGAGTACATATCATGGACTCTTTTTCCTCAAATTATCTGAAAAATTATCAGACATCAGAAAAACTGAGCTGAGGCCGGGTGCAGTGGCTCACACCTTGTAATCCCAGCAATTTGGGAGGCCAAGGTGGGTGGATCATGAGGTCAGGAGTTCAAGACCAGCCTGGCCAGGTTAGTGAAACCCTGTCTCTACTAAAAATACAAAAAAAAAAAAAAAAATTAGCCGGGCGCAGTAGCGGGTACCTGTAGTCCCAGCTAGTTGGGAGGCTGAGGCAGGAGAATTGCTTGAACCTGGGAGGCGAAGGTTGCAGTGAGCCAAAACCGTGCCATTGCACTCCAGCCTGGCAATAGAGCTAGACTCTGTCTCAAAAAAAAAAGGAAGAAAGAAAAAGAAAAACTGAGTTGAAGTTCATATTTTGTTCCATGTTTATTTACTTGTGAAATCTTGTACTGACACAAAAGACTTAGGTCTAAAGCTGCATATACTATTTTGATTGATTAGGTGATATGTTGTAGAATCATATAGTATTTATGGTTTGAAGTATAGCTTATTGTATTTATTTGATCGAATGTGTATTAAAGTGAAAAGTTTATTGAAATATTAATATAGTTCTAAACCAGATTAAGTAAATAACTTATTGAGGTAGTGAATCTTTTTCCTTCTATAGTTTGTTAGATTTTTGTAAAACCCTTGTTAGATTTTGTAAAACCATTTCTTAGATTTTGTCAAACCATTGGCGCTTTTGTGAAGTTTGGGGAATAAGAATTAACTGCATTTTTGGGGTTTTAGAATAGAGCAGGAAAATTCTGGTGTAAATGATTGCCTATAATGTCAATATAGAAGAATAAGGCGGTGGAATTGTACCACATCATCAATAAAAGTTCTCTTTACCCTAAAATTCTACAGGTGGGTCCATCATCCTAATCAGTAACACGCAATTTCAAAATACCTCCGTGGTCAGTTTATTATGTTCATTAAGAGTTTTTCTTCTAAAGCAACATTCAGAATTGGGATGAACTGAGTGAGTCTGAGCAGGGGCCCCAGTGGATTTATAGGTGTTTAGAATAAAAGGATGCTTTTACATGAATCAGTACAATTCTTTTTATTATTGCAACCTTGTTTTAGGCATTTATGTTAGCTGGTGACAAGATGATGAAATCTTTAGATCCTGATGTTTCAGTGAACCACAAATAGAAGGAAGTTGACAACTATCACACTTTGGAATTGCAGCTATTTGCAGAGATGACAGAAAGGGACATCTGTTTCCAGTCAGTGGGCAGGGAGTTGGTTTCCCGTAGGCAGCTGCCTGCACCTTCTGTGGAAGGCCACCAAGTTCTCAGAGGTTATACATACGCATTCCCGGAGCTCTTCGGAGGGCACAAGGAGGGTCAGTGACGTTCTCACATTCTTGTTCTGGCCGGCCATTAGAATGATTAGGCCACATCTAATACGTCCGCACGTGTCCAGATATCCTGCACATGGGTGTGGGGTCCTAAAGAAGAGGGGTTCGGTAGGCTCTACACATTTGTTGCTCATCTGTTTGCATCTCAGGCAACTGTGAGCTGCCTGGGCTTCCTGACTGTGACAGACACAAATTCTATTCCTCGCAGCCTCATTCCTGGAATTGTACCTAGACCCTTGCCTGCTAGGAAGCCCAGGAGATGCCTTCTCTTACGGGGAACCATCCTTGGACCCTGCGCCATGTTGATCCAGAACTAATCCACATCAGTTTTCTGTTGTGGATCTTTTCTGTTGATCTTCAACGTGAAGGGCAAGGGACAAGGGGATTTAAATCGAGCCAGACCTGGCCTCCCTGTTTACTTTAGACAGCAAGGGAACAACCTAGAAACACATGTCTTAGTAGGAGCACAAATTAAGAAATAGTGGCCCTCCTCACACCAGAGACGGATCGCAATTATCATATTTGACCTAACAATACCCGTCAAGTTTTCCCCTTCCCAGATCCACCAGTGTAGCCCTGCCAAGAGCAGCAGCAATTTACTTGCCAGTTCATGAAGTCTTTCTAAAATTGTATTTTATTAAAGTCTTTTATTTCACTTTCAGCGAACATTTATTATTTGCCTCCTACAAGCCAGCACACCACAAGACATTTGGGACAGAAGGGGTAGGCTGCAGTCCACAGCTGCAGAAGGCCAGGCTGAGTGCTAAGAGCATGAAACGTACAAGTTGTGAAATCCTTTTCTGCTTTTTCCTACCACCGTTTTCAACTTAAGAAAAATGACACTATTGATATTGATGTCCAGCCAGCCAACATTTCTTTTTGTAAATTGTCAAGACTGAAGTTGCAGTGAACAAGTCCAGATCCCATCCTGCCCTCTAGATCCAGTGTAGCCTGGGCATAATTCAACCTTTAGTCTCCATTTTTTTTTTTTTCTGTAAAATAGGCATGATCGCAAGTCCCTCTGTCCCCTAGAAGTCATCAAAATAATCAAAAAATGGACATGAAAGATGTCCATTATTCTCATAAAAGATGCGACCTAGATCCAGGGTAGGCGTATTTGATGATGGCTTCGATCTTCATCTTTCTGTAGACATGTGGTTGAACAACTTAAATTCTTTCTGGCTTTATTTTTCTAAGATTGCCTCATAGGTAGATTATGTAAGTCTAGCATTTTCTGTGTGGTTATTCTCTGGCTGCATATACATTACAGGAAACTGATAGTATCGTTACAGTGTCCGGTTTGTTAAATGATGGACTTTCGTCAGTATCAAAGGGTAATTCTTTTCCAAATAGCCGAGATGGATGGGGAAACCAGTACTAGCCAGGAAGCTACCCTTCATCCTGCTTCCCCCATCTGCGCAGGAACCGCATGGATGGATAGTGTCCTACACACAGTCCCTCCTCCTTCCACGTTGTCTGCTGTGCCTCTCCCACTCAGAGCAGAGTTACTGAAGGCTTAACAAGAACAATTAACGCTGTGGACACAGACCCAACCTCCTGTGGATATCTGGATTCATTTCCTAGGGCTGTAGGTAGAAAATGCCACAGACCAGGCTGCTTTAACCACAGAAACAATTGCCTCGCCGTTCCGGAGGCTGGAAGTCCAAGACCAAAGTGTTGACAGGCTGGTTCCCTCTCAGGGCAGTGAGAGAAAATCTGTTCCGGGTCTCTCCTAACTTCTTTTTTTTGGCAATCTTCTGCATTCCTTGGCTTATAGAAGCATCACCCTGATTCTTCCTTTCCTCTTCATGTGCAGGTCTTCCTGTGTGCATGTCTGTGTCCACATTTCCCCTTTTTATAAGGACGTGAGTCATACTGGATTAGGGCTCATCCTATTTACCTCATTTCAGCCTAACTAATTGTATCTGCAATGACCCTATTTCCAAATAAGATCATATTCAGAGATACTAGGGGCTAGGGCGTCAACGTTTGATTTGGGGGGGAATACAATTTAACGTATAACGGTATTTTTTTCATTCAGGTATGATATGGTTTGGCTGTGTCTCCACCCAAATCTCATCTTGAATTGTAGCTCCCATAATCCCCCTGTGTCGTGGGAGGGACCCGATGGGAGGTGATTGAATCAAAGGGGCAGGTTTTTCCCGTGTTGTTCTTGTAATAGTGAGTAAGTCTCACGATATCTGACGGTTTTATAAAGGGCAGTCCCCTGCACACGCTTTCTTGCCTGCTGCCACACAAGACAAGCCTTTGCTGCTCCTTCGCCTTCTGCCATGATTGTGAGGCCCCCCAGCCATGCATAACTGTGAGTCCATGGAACCTCTTTTTCATTGTAAATTGCCCAGTCTTGGGTATGTCTTCATTAGCAGCATGAGAACAGACTAATACTAGGTGTTCCAGGTTCCTTCTGTATAAAATTATCATATTTGATAACCAGATAAAAGACTGAATTCCCTTTTTTTTTTTTTTTTTTTAATAAGTGATGTGGTACTTTTATTCCCTGAGAAAAGTCACCTCTCAGCTGCGTTTGTGAGTCACAATGACTTTCAGGTGCTTATTGTTTTTATTTGGATTAAAAAAATTAAATTATTCGGATTACGCCTGTAATCCCAGCACTTTGGGAGGCCGAGGCAGGTGGATCGTGAGGTCAGGAGATCAAGACCATCTTGGCTAACACAGTGAAACCCCATCTCTACTAAAAATACAAAAAAGTAGCCAGACTTGGTGACACGGACCTGTAGTCCCAGCTACTTGGGAGGCTGAGGCAGGAGAATGGCGTGAACCTGGGAGATGGAGCTTGCAGTGAGCCGAGATCATGCCATTGCACTCCAGCCTGGGCGACACAGTGAGACTCTGTATCAAAAAAATATATATTAGATGGGCCTCCTCCTTGACAGGCATTGAGCTAGTTGCTGAGAATGTAATGAAATGCTTGGCCATTGTCCTCAAAGAGCTAGTGAAGGGAACAAATGTGAAGTACAGTATGTTTTATGTAATTATTGAAATATGTACACTGAACAAAAAAATTAACTTGACTAAAGTTGTCAATCTTTTTTTTGAGACAGAGTTTTGTTCTTGTTGCCCAGGCTGGAGTGCAATGGTGTGATCTGGGCTCACTGCAACCTCCGCCTGTCAGGTTCAAGCGATTCTCCTGTCTCAGCCTCCCCAGTAGCTGGGACGACAGGCACGCCACCATGCCTGGCTAATTTTTGTATTTTTAGCAGAGACGAGGTTTCTCCATATTGGCCAGGCTGGACTTGAACTCCTGACCTCAGGTGATCTGCCTGCCTCGGCCTCCCGAAGTGCCAGGATTATAGGTGTGAGCCACGGCACCCAGTCAGTTCTCCATTTTCACAGGAAATTTCCGTAGTGAAATTGTCTTAAATGTGGACTGAGTGTATTGTTATGCTGTTTAAAACCCTTCCATAGCTTCAACTTGACATTATGAAATAGTCCAGGATTCCTAACAAGACTTAAACACCCTCCATAATCTAAGTCGTTTCCATGGCAGCTTTCCCTTGCACTCTGTGCTCCACCATGGTAGCTCCTGGAATGTTCCAGGCCCTCTCCAGCATCTGGGGCCTTGCCTATACCTAGAGCAGGGTCCTCTGTTTTTCCCCTTCCAGTGGCCCCTCCCCTGTCACCAAATCAACTCCTATACATCTTTCAGGCATCCGGGGTCCTTCCCAATCACTCTCCACTCTGGGAGTCAACTCCCAGAGCACTTGACTGTAGCTTTTATGCCGTTTATCATTCATTTAATATCTTTGTTTTCCACTGTGTGGACGGGGACTCTGGGGAGGAGGAACTGGGTCTCCCTTACAGTCCATGGTCTCTGCTGCATGGAATCCTGTGTCTGGCGTACAGTAGGTGTTCAATGGCTGTTTTGCTGAATGAATGAATGAAACATGCAACAGATCATGGGGATTTGGGGATCATGTCCCCAAAATAAGCTTAAAATTTGAAAATAAAAATAAATGATTTATTACCAGTCACAAAAAGACTGAAATTTTAAATTATCGTAGGCTAGGCACAATGATTCACACCTGTAATCTCAGCACTTTGGGAGGCCAAGGCTGGAGGACCACTTGAGGCCAGGAGTTTGAGACCAGCCTGGGCAATATAGCAAGAGCCCCTCTCTACAGAAATTTTATAATTTTTAAAAATTTTAAATTATTGCAGAGCTCTCAGAGATGTTTGAAAGCATGAACAAATGGATTGACAGTGACTCGGTAGTGACTTCTCTTGGTGCCCAGAAAGCTCTGGGAGGACCACAGGCAGATAAGGCACTTTCCCTGCATCCCGCTGTGCCTCCCGCTCCTCCTCCTTGCCACTCTCTCCCGTGTGATTGTTTTGTGTTTGATTTGCCTCCTACCCAGTCTTCATTCATTCACCTTCTTCCCTCTCCTATGGCTCACATGCATGGTTTGTCCTGATACGAGCGCACAAACACTAGCTGGATATTGCCCTCCATGCTGCACGGCGGGTCCCCGTGCCCCAGAGCCCCACTCCTCCTCGGCTGCTGCACACACTGGAAACTGCGTCTGACAGAAAGATGAAACATCCGCATTGTATCACCTTTGCTGAACAAATGGCTGCTTCATTTCAGGAGTGAGCTCAGTGTTTGTTTTTTTCTTTGAAAACAAATCAGGTTTGACTTTTGGGGGCCCCCGCATGATTTCCAATCTCCAAATAGGCTGGTAGCTGCCTGTGTCAGAATTCTGAGCTTTTTTAGGTCATAATGCCAGTTAGCATTTCTCAAACCATGGCGCTGCTTTTGGGCCAGCAGAGTCCAAAAAGAAATAATAGGACGTATGTTGTAGTTAGATGAGTTCATGCTGAGAAATACGTGTCTCCACACGCGGAGATTTAAAAGGCCTGAATATTCATACAGTCTTATCAAAGTCACTCACTGGTTATTAGTTCTTCATAACAAGTGAAAGATATGTAAATCCTCAGAGGTTCATGGTATATCCAGGCTGAATAAATCTGAGCCTTAAAAAAGAATTGGCGCATTGAATTTTTCATAGACGTTCATCCATCTCTGCCATTCACTCCTAGAACCAGGTGTTGCTTTCTCAGGCTGCCGTCCTGCCTAGAGTATGGCAAAAGCCCAGGTGAAATTGCGATCGCTTTGTCTCCAAACTGTATTTGATTTAGCTTTACGTTGATACCATTTATCTTCTTTGGCTTCAAACATTCTATGTTGACGAAGACGGCTTTGAGAGCAGAACACCCACATTTGGTCTCACTACATTCATTTCTCCTGTGTTTTGGCTTCAATTCAGTGCTTTTAATATTCATGAAGGTTGAAAAAATAAACATCCTAGACTATTTCCTCTGAATGGAAATGTTATGGTTACAAACCCCAGAGAAAACAACTGGTAAGTTCTACAAACCCACATCTTCTCCCCGTCAGTTGGAAAGTGGCCCCAGCTTGGCAGAAGTCACAGCCCCCTTGACACACTGGAGCTTTCCCGAGCAGATGGCCAGGGGCCTGTGTTAGGGAAGAGAGAGCGTCAGCAGACATGCATATTTAAAGACTCCCTTCGGAATCATAGATACTAGAATCTTTTCAGTTGACTCAGAATTATATTATTTCTGTCATGAAGAATATAGAAGCAGCATTTATTCTGTTGACGTCTCTGTGTTCAAATGAACATCATTGACATTTTTTCGTAGTCCTCTCTCCTTCATTTACATTGAGCCTGTATCGGTTTTCATCCTCTCTAGAATTAGCCAGTCCCTTCAACAGAGAGAACTCCTATAGAATATGAGAGCAGGGGAGAAAGAGCAAGAACTTCATGCAAATTTGAAAGCCAACCTTTAAAGAGAAAGAAAATGATTACTCTAAATAATTAAAAGGAAACTAATACTCAGAAGTGGTGTTTCAATAATAGAACACTGTTCTAGGATTCCTGTGCCGTGGGAACTCCATGGATTACCCATCTTGTTGACTTTCCGTCACCACAGTCCAAGGGGACACTCCCAAACTCACCAGCTCTCTTCTTCCCTCCCTTGCGTTCAGAGGGCGGTCCCATGCCCCAGGCTGATGGCTGCACTGTTTCATCAATGGCAATGAAAGTTCTCCCTTATTCTTCCACAGTACAAGGTGAGCCTCCCTAATGTGAAAATCCAAAACCTGAAGTGCCTCCAAATCGGAAACTTTCTGAGACCTGACAGGACGCCACGGGTGGACAGTTCCACACCTGAGCTCATGGGCTGAGTCGCAGCCAAAACGCGGAGGCCTCTCTTTTTCAAAACTTCTCCGTATCATGTTTCTCCTCTGTCTTTTTTGGGAACCCTGCAATTTTTCTATGTGCTTAAAGCTAACAACCTCTTCCCGAGGTTATGGTCTGCATCTCTGCGGCTGACTCACAAGCCGCTAACAACCTCCTTCATTCCTACCACTTCCCACAGAGGATGCTGAAGAGACAAATACGGGCATCCCCAGCCTCTGTCATAAATGTGCGTGGCCATGTGAGCCAGAGTGGGCCGGAGAGCACCAGGGAAGTCACTGGGCGTCCAGCACACAGGCAGAGCTGGTGGGGACTGCCTCCTCTCCCTTCCCTGAAGGCAGATGGGATGCCCATTGCCACAGTGACCATCCTGGAATGGTGAGGCTGGAAGCCAGAGGAAAGACGGCCCACATGAGGGTGGCAGTGCTAAAGGACCGAAAGGTCTGGGCACTTGAGAACACCAAGAAGGCAGATACATCCTTCAGAATTACACTGGGTCACAAAGCAACCACTGCTTGTTTGAGCCACTGTTTGCTGAATTTTTGGTTACATACAAACACAACCTGATACTCCCCTCCATGCTACCCCTGAACAAAATGAAGATTAAAAAAAAAACCTTGCCAGGGACGCAGCTCAGTGGCTCATGCCAGTAATCCCAGTGCTTTGGGAGGCTGAGATGGGAGGATCCCTTGAGCCCAGGAGTTTGAGACCAGCCTGGCAACATAGTGAGACCTTGTCTCTACAAAAAAAATAAAAAATTAGCCAGATGTGGTGGCGCTGCACCTGGACAATGACTTAAGCCCATGAGTTTGAGGTTGCAGTGAGCTGTGATCATGCCAGTGCACTGGAGCCTGGGCAACAAGCGAGACCCTGTCTCTAAAATAAAACCCCAAATCCAAACCTTGCCTAATCCTGTGACTGCTTGTACATTTTTAATTCCCCTATCCCCATGGGCTTTTCCCTCATATCATTTAACTTCCCTAACATGAACTCCCAAATGCCTGAAATGACTGTGCTCTGTTGCTCCACGGTTCTCTCCAGCTTATAGGTAGAGCCGCCCCACGTGCCTTTGCTCCTTGCACAACACGGGGCTTTTCTCTCATGGGTTGTGAGGGTCTTTCTAGTCTCTGAGACCCATAGGTCTCTGCCAGTCTCCCCCTCAGCCGGCCTGCAGCATTTAATGCTGTTCTCCTCTCCCTCCATGCTGACACCCTCCCCTCTCTTCTGCACTGCACCTGGAATGGTCTCTTAACAATGTGAATCAAACTATGTTCCTTCTCTCTTTCAAACCCTTTAATGGTTTAGAGTTATACTTAGAACCCAGATCCTTTACCTACTAACAAGTCCCAGCCTGGCCTGGCCCTGTCCTCCTGTTAGCTTCCCCTTAAAGCACTGTCTGCCCACCTCCACCCCCGTCCGCCACCACACCCAGTTCCTCCCGTGCATTAAGGCCTTGCGCTCAGGGCCTTTGCGTGCCTATTGCCTCTGTGTGCAGCTCCCCAAACTCTCTTGGCAATTTCTGCACCTCTTGGGGGACTCAGCTCAAATACTACCTCTTGAGGGAAGCCCTAAGCCCTCTCTGCAATGGCACCAAAATGCTTTCTTTCACTGCCATTGATGACAAGAATGTTAATTGTGTTCTTTGTTTCATGTTAACATGTTTGCCCTTCCCCAGAATGTAAGCACCTTGAGATGAGGAACCTTATGTGGCTTTTTTTCTTCATTGTGTGCCCAGAGACTGGCTCAGTGTCTCACACATAACACGGGCTCAAAAGTATTTTTTGGTTGGGTAACAAATGAAGGCTCAGTGCCGTCTCGCTGTCTGTCAGACAGAATCTCAGCCACCCAGCTGCTGTGCACGGGTCTGGCTGCAGCCGACCTGTCACGCCTCCTCCGCATCCCCCACGTGGGAGGAGCTACTCAGCCTCGCCGCTGGCGTTCCTGCCTTCCTGCTGGTGCTGCATCTCCAGCTCCCTCCTGTTGCCATTTTAATATGAAAACCGCACCCACTTTGACAAGACCAGTTCATGCCGCATTTTGGATTTGTCCCCAACCAGAAGTGACCTCTGCCTCCCTTGTTCTTCCACAGTAGAGGGTGAGCCTCCCTAATGTGAAAATCCCAAATCTGAAGTGCCCCCAAATCGGAAACTTTCCGACACCTGACAGGACGCCACGGGTGGACAGTTCCACACCTGAGCTCATGGGCTGAGTCGCAGCCAAAACACAGATGCATAAGACACAGTTCATTTAGCATCCCTAGGGGGAAAAGAAAATCACCTTCAGGCTATGTCTGTGAGGTATATATGAGATGTAAATGAATTGCGTGTTTAGACCTGGGTCCTATCTCCAGGATACTTCGTGGTGTATACGCAGTTATTCCAAAATTCAAGAAAATCTGAACTCCAAAACACTTCCGGCCCCAAGCGTTTTGATTAAGGGATACTCAACCTGTATATTGCTTTATCTTCATTATGGCTCCTGTCCTATGCTGTGCAGTTCGAATGTAAGAGGCCGCAGAAGCGACTGTGCCCCATGGGCCCTGGTGTCTTCCCCCACCCTCCTCGACTGCCGAGTGCAGAACCTTGTTCGACAGGCACGTTGGACAAGCAGTGGGCTGTGGTGGTGGGTGCTCTGCCCGCTGTGAGGCTGAGAGCACTGAACAGTCTGCAATCCCTGAATCAAATGGAAGTAAGTTAGAAGCAGCTTGAGTTGGGGAAGAATCTTGAAGCCTGTGGCCAACCTTGAGAAGAGCCTTCATCAGAGTGTGAAGTGGCATCCAAGACAGGGGAAAGCCAGGGCCGGGCGCAGTGGCTCACACCTGTCATCCCAGCACTTTGGGAGGCTGAGGCAGCCATTTCACCTGAGGTCAGGAGTTCGAGACCAGCCTGGCCAACATGGAGAAACCCCGTCTCTACTAAAAGTACAAAAATTAGCTGGGTATGGTGGCGCATGCCTGTAATCCCAGCTACTTGGGAGGCTGAGGCAGGAGAATCGCTTGAACCCGGGAGGCGGAGGTTGCAGTGAGCTGAGATCACGCCAGTGCACTCCAGCCTGGGGTGACAAGAGTGAAAGTCTATCTCAAAAAAAAAAGAAAAAAAAAAGGAAAGAAAGAAAGGGAAACGCTGGAGAGTTGAGGTTTG
>NW_012106586.1:2776842-2780870 GCF_000951045.1 Mandrillus leucophaeus
AAAAAAAGGAAAGAAAGAAAGGGAAACGCTGGAGAGTTGAGGTTTGGGGCCCTATTATACATTTACCCACACAGTGATGGATGCTCCCCGTAAAGCAGAAAAAACGTATCACAGAAGCACGTCAGCTTAGCCGGCTGAGCAGATGTTGTGCTGAATGTGGATCTCAGAGGGGAACAGAAAGGAAAAAGGCCTCTGGTGTGGTCCTCAGAAAACAGCGCCTGCCTCCAGCCTCTTGGGATTGGTCAGAGAAGAAACGCCAGGGAGCATTTTGCTTGGGGATTCCCTGGTGTCTGTTTTGTCACAGCTTCCTGCAAGAAAGAACCCTTTTCATCAGTTGAGTAACCATTGCCCCCTCCCCACAAAGGAAAATAAACAGGAAAATTTCCCTGGGGGGCAGCTCTGGAGCATCAGCTGTAGCTGCTGTAGCAAAAGATCAAACCTGAATACTTGTACCTTGTGGTCATTGGCATCAAAGGCTGCAGAGTTTTCTTTCCACCTAATTTTAATATGCTTGTGAGCCTTGGGAGGCTTAATTAAAACTGCAGGGGAGCCAAAGTAAGCACACAAAGGAACTGTTTTGATGCTTCAAAAACCCAAGCAAACAGAATCTGGATTATTCAATTAGGTATGCTTATGGGATTTGTCCTGGGTGTTTTGATTGCTCAAAGCCTGCTGGGGAAGTCAGTTATGAGGTTTAGACCTGAAAGGAACCATAGTTAATGCCCCCCAAATTTCACTTTTCATCTTCTTAGTTAGGCTTCCCGTTACCAGTGCATTGTTGTGAGCTGTGCATGAACTTTTTTTTTTTTTTTTTTTTTTTTTTTTTGTGGAGACAAAGAGTCTCACTGTGTCACCCAGGCTGGAGTGCAATGGCATGATCTCAGCTCACCGCAACCTCCGCCTCCTAGGTGCAAGTGATTCTTCCACCTCAGCCTCCCCAGTAGCTGGGAGTACAGGTGCGTGCCACCACACCTCGCTATTTTTTTATATATATTGGCAGGAACAGGGCTTTGCCATGTTGGCCAGGCCGGTCTCAAACTCCTGATCTCAGGTGATCCGTCCACCTTGGCCTCCCAAAGTAATCCCCAAAGGGATTACGGGCATGAGCCACCGCACCTGCCGTGTGTGAACTTTTACTCCAACTTCTGTTTCCTCAGCTTCTCCTTCCACGGATGCTAGACAACATGGCAGGGCCAGCCCAGTTTCCCATCTTAATTTTCTGCCTCACTTGGCAGGGATGTTCTTGGATTCCCTCCTCCTTTCCCTGATGGTTTTGGCTATGCAGGATAGCCTGGCAGTTCTCAGCACAGGATCTCTAAGCTAGACCACTTCTGTCTGCTTGGCCCCAGACATATCACCTAATCTCTTCATGCCTCTTAATACCATCTGCAAGATGAAACTCAAGATCACAGGGTTTACTCTGTTAATTCAGTTGGTTTTTTTTTTTTTTCTTTTTTAATTCATGTTAAAGTGCTTAGCACAATGCCTGGCTCAGGATGAGTGTTGAATAAATGACAGCAGTGATTATGATTACACGGGGACGTAGGTAGGTGCATCTCAGTCAAGTGTAGCCGGTGGATATGGGAAGACTGGGAGGGTGTGCACCTAGGCCTTCCCAAGGGCATAGGGGTAGACCTAGTTTCAGTGCTGCACTCAAGCCCAGTCTAAGTCAGTCTCAAAGGCCACGTGACAGATACTCACACAAGTTGGTGGAGTGTCTGTCCATGGGACTGGCTTGCCCAGAGTACATTTCAAGTGACAAGGACTCTTGCAGTGAGCTTGGCTGCGGTTAGTTTGTCATTACATCATGAAACTCTACCTCTGAAAATGGAACTCAAGAGTCCAATCCACAGAGGAATTTATTGCCAAGATCTCAGCCACAGCAAGACCTGGAGGCAGGCAGCTCTGTCTGCTGGGGCTGAGTCAGTCTGGGCTGATGGTGAGTACCGAGCAGACCCCTCCGAGAGTGTATACTTGTAGCTAACCAGCTCAAAATAAACTCATGTGCAAAGGCCTGTGAGGAAAGCTACCCAAGAGAAAAGGTTTACCTGACGCTAACTTAAGAATCCAAACGAAAAGACTTAGTGTCAGTTGCTAACAGTTTATGAAGTGGTGTTACCTGTGCTGGGCCTTAACTTCTTTTCCAGATGTTTATACCCCAACAAAGCAGCCTGTATAGAATTTATGGTATGTACGGGTAGGCTGTGTAGAAAACAGCTTCCCTTTCAGTGTCTCCAGTGAATCCATTAGGTAAGTGTCTGCCCGTGACAGAGCAGCCACTGAGAACACAGGGATGTAGACAACGTGTACCTCGCACTAGGAGGCCGTCAGTCTAGTGAAGAAGTGAGTACACATAGGCATGGCATTGAGCTGATACAGATCTCAAGGCACAGTGGCGGAAACACGCTCTGCAGGGTCTGCAGCCTTGATTCCAGTGGTGGCTTTTACCTCCAGTCAGCAGTGTGACCTTTGGAAGATTATTTTACCTTTCTTGACAAACCATCCTCATCTACCAAATGAAGAATAACACTCTTGTGGTAGGGTCACCGTATGTATTAAATGAAGGGAAGGCCAGTGACCAGCACAGTGCCTGACAAATGGTCGTCATACAACAAATGGTGGCTCTAGAACTGTTGTCACAGAGGAACACGGGAGGGAGCAGGCCGTTCTGCTGGAGAAGCCCAGGCAGTGTTCTTTCAGCCGTGTCTTGAAGGAGGAAGAGGAATTCTCAAGGCCAGAACAGTGGCGGAGTGGCACTGCCAGCTGAGTGAAGACGGGGAAAGACGAAGAAATAAAAGAAGGTTGAGGATTTGAAGAAATTCAGACAGTTGGGTATGGCTGAAACGCAGGTTGCCGGGGACTAAGGGCCAGGAGCTGGGTCCTGAAAGAAGGGGCAAGACCCGGAGTGGACTCAGATACCATTCTGGAGAGTTCGATTTGCCAACTTTTGCAAGAATGTGCCAGAAATCCCAGCTGCTCTTACTAAGTGCTAAGGATGCTACTAAGCTAAGCTATATATCTATAACACATTGGATGTCCAGCAAACACTCTGCAAGGATGACACCCTGTTTTATAGACGAGTAAACTCAGGCTTATGGAAATTCAGTTACTTAATCATTAAACTCACCCTATTAAATTATGGTGGATTAGGGCAGCTGCCTCCCTGAAGGACATGTTGTCTCTGTTGATGTATCATGTAAATTCTGTTGTCTTATTTTTCTGATTCATAGTCACTCATTGTTATTCTACCTTGGTACAGCAAGCAAATAAACTCTCTCCACCATTGTCAGACTTGAAAGAGTTTAGTCAACTTCCCCTGCTGGGCAGCTGATTAGAGAGAAGGAGAAGTGGCTCACTATTATAGTGTAATTTTCTTTTTTACTTTGTGTCAGTCCATTTGCATTGCTGTAAAGGAATACCTGAGACTGGGTAGTTTATAAAGAAAAGAGGTATTTTGGCTCACAGTTGTGCACTCTGAACAAGAAGCATGGTACCAGTATCTGCTCCTGGTGAGGGCCTCAGGAAGCTTCCAATAGTGGTAGAAGGCAAAGGGGGAGCTGGTATATCACACGCAAGAGAGAGAACAAGGGGTAGAGGAAGTGCCACACTCTTTTAAGCAATGAGATCTCATGCAAACTCATTACCATGGAGAGGGCACCAAGCCACTAGTGAGGGATCTGCTCCCATGGCTCAAACACCTCCCAGGAGGCCCCACCTTCAACATGGGAGATCACATCTCAACATGAGATATGGTGGAGGCAACCAACCAAACTATATCACTCCCCAAATAAATCAAGCATTACATTAAAAACTGCAGACTATATTTTAATTTTTCATAATAGATATTAGGCTTGAGTTGCAGGTAATATGAGACATTTAATGGAGGTTAAGCCTAAGGATTTCATAAAATTGTGAATGTCACCAAAAGTAAGATTCAAACTAACTTTAGATGAATCATCCTCAGTCAAAAGATGGGAAAGTAGGTGTTAGCATCAGCCTTAGAAATGGGGTATGTCATACATCAAGCA
>NW_012106586.1:2780920-2783328 GCF_000951045.1 Mandrillus leucophaeus
GGAGGGAGCAGGCCGTTCTGCTGGAGAAGCCCAGGCAGTGTTCTTTCAGCCGTGTCTTGAAGGAGGAAGAGGAATTCTCAAGGCCAGAACAGTGGCGGAGTGGCACTGCCAGCTGAGTGAAGACGGGGAAAGACGAAGAAATAAAAGAAGGTTGAGGATTTGAAGAAATTCAGACAGTTGGGTATGGCTGAAACGCAGGTTGCCGGGGACTAAGGCCCAGGAGCTGGGTCCTGAAAGAAGGGGCAAGACCCGGAGTGGACTCAGATACCATTCTGGAGAGTTCGATTTGCCAACTTTTGCAAGAATGTGCCAGAAATCCCAGCTGCTCTTACTAAGTGCTAAGGATGCTACTAAGCTAAGCTATATATCTATAACACATTGGATGTCCAGCAAACACTCTGCAAGGATGACACCCTGTTTTATAGACGAGTAAACTCAGGCTTATGGAAATTCAGTTACTTAATCATTAAACTCACCCTATTAAATTATGGTGGATTAGGGCAGCTGCCTCCCTGAAGGACATGTTGTCTCTGTTGATGTATCATGTAAATTCTGTTGTCTTATTTTTCTGATTCATAGTCACTCATTGTTATTCTACCTTGGTACAGCAAGCAAATAAACTCTCTCCACCATTGTCAGACTTGAAAGAGTTTAGTCAACTTCCCCTGCTGGGCAGCTGATTAGAGAGAAGGAGAAGTGGCTCACTATTATAGTGTAATTTTCTTTTTTACTTTGTGTCAGTCCATTTGCATTGCTGTAAAGGAATACCTGAGACTGGGTAGTTTATAAAGAAAAGAGGTATTTTGGCTCACAGTTGTGCACTCTGAACAAGAAGCATGGTACCAGTATCTGCTCCTGGTGAGGGCCTCAGGAAGCTTCCAATAGTGGTAGAAGGCAAAGGGGGAGCTGGTATATCACACGCAAGAGAGAGAACAAGGGGTAGAGGAAGTGCCACACTCTTTTAAGCAATGAGATCTCATGCAAACTCATTACCATGGAGAGGGCACCAAGCCACTAGTGAGGGATCTGCTCCCATGGCTCAAACACCTCCCAGGAGGCCCCACCTTCAACATGGGAGATCACATCTCAACATGAGATATGGTGGAGGCAACCAACCAAACTATATCACTCCCCAAATAAATCAAGCATTACATTAAAAACTGCAGACTATATTTTAATTTTTCATAATAGATATTAGGCTTGAGTTGCAGGTAATATGAGACATTTAATGGAGGTTAAGCCTAAGGATTTCATAAAATTGTGAATGTCACCAAAAGTAAGATTCAAACTAACTTTAGATGAATCATCCTCAGTCAAAAGATGGGAAAGTAGGTGTTAGCATCAGCCTTAGAAATGGGGTATGTCATACATCAAGCACCCAGAGTCCTATAATCTGAATTCCTGCTATCACCTTCACCCCTCAAAGTACCCAACTCCCATTGATTTGGGATGAATTCTAAACAGGTGTTTCCTCTGTGTTGCAAATGGTTTGAACTGGAGCGTTGCACACCTCTGGCATGTTCATCCAGACCCAGCTGATGCTCGTGAACGTGTTTGCTCATCTGACAGCCAGTCCTTGCTGATTCCCACGTTGGTCAGCACCGGACACAGAACAGATGTTGGGGATTATAGAAAAGGTTTTGGGAGGCTGCGGGCCTGAGTGTCTGCGGAAGTCATTCATTGTGGAGACGCAGACAGGCCCTGCGGAGCCTTCAGTGAGAAGTTCGATTAAATAAGTCTCAATGGGCCTGCGTATCAGGGCGCAAAACAAATGTTTTCCAGGTATCCCTTAATTGAAAGAAAAATAATAAATCATCTTCAAGTCAGGCTGAATGAGGAAGGGAAATAATCCCAATCCCACAAATTTTCATCTGACTTCTAATCTAGTTCATTAGGAGGACCATGGCACATACTCATCTGAGTAGAATCCTCTGATTAATTCCATGACGAAGCATCGGAAGACAGTTTGCAGTTTGCAGAGCGGGGGAAGGCTGACTGCCCCCCTGGGAAAACTCTTTTAAGGTTGGGCCCAGTTTTCCCCAGTACAACACAGGACCCTTTCTTGCTGGTCTGCTCTGGTTGTCCTGGAGTTTCTTTGTCAGGCTGCTCCACTGATGGTATTGTCTACACCTCAGCTCACTGTCCGAGATGCTGTCAGAGGTCTGAGGCCTGGAACTCTGTGGGCTGTGACGGGGTTTTACCCTCTGCTGAACCACCCACCTACAGCCCTCCGCTTATGGAAGCAACAGAAAGCTCACCAGAGGTGGCTGCTTGTTTCCTTCAGTGTCTCCAAGTCACTCTGTAGACTTAGTGAACCTCAGCTTGGCACTCCTCCTAGCTGTATATGAGTCTTTTTCTGGGATAAGTATAGAAATGTTTCATCTGAGGAGAAAGCAAGTTGGTAATAA
>NW_012106586.1:2785178-2791146 GCF_000951045.1 Mandrillus leucophaeus
CTGGCCTCAGGTGATCCACCCGCCTTGGCCTCCCAAAGTGCTGGGATTACAGGTGTGAGCCACCACACCGGGCCTTCTCCTTTCCTCTGATTGCCTCGTGGGAACTACTCTCTCTTTCACCAGCGTGCTCCTTTTACCCCAATTTTTTGCCTCCAAAGCATACTGTCTTTCCTCTCTGCATACCCCTTTGTCTTGGAGCGCTCATTCCAGGTGCTAAGAGGCAGTGCTTCCTTTTAAAGCTTCCAGACTATGGATCTGGTTATTCCTCTGCCCGTTTTGGTTAATGTTTTAAAACATGTTTTAGTCAACTTACAAGGTGTGCGTTCCAACACATCTCTCACTTGGAGCACAGGACGGGGATGGAGGAGTCCACAGCCTCCCGAAGTCATTGCTCAGGCCTCTCTTCTGGTTCCTGTGTCTGCTTCTAGCATCTTCCACCTTTCCTCATCACAGCAACATGGTGGTTTTCCACTCTCCCTCCTGACTTTTGCCACACTGGGGACGTTTGTGCCAACATGGAGACTCCTCTGTTACCATGTCTTCATACTCTCTTGACTTCCCTGGCTTCTGGGAGGTCCCTGTCCATAATTCCTTCTCCTCCCTTGGCAGGGCTGCCCTTCCGTCACCTGGAATGTGTGTCATCCTCGCGATCTTAGCATCTGATTCCCCGACTCACAGCCATCCCTGGTTCTGCTGCCACCTGCCACCATCCCCACTGAAACTACTCTTCACCTTCACTGCCATTGCCAGCCCCTCAGCCTTGCATTTGGCATCCACTCCTACCAGTTCTCCCAGGCTTCGCCTTTCTTCTTCCAGCGGGGCTCCAAAACCACTTATGTAGGTGGGACATTTCTTCTCGTCCTTCACGCCCCTGCCCTTCTTGGTTCTGGGTTTCTGCTCTGTCGTCCCCACCATCTGCTTGGCTCTGTGCGCTCAGGCTGCTCCGCATTTGGGGAAACGCGAAAGGCTGTGGATCCTGCCCTCAGTCCTCAGGAACGTGAAGGGCTGTGGATCCTGCCCTCAGTCCTCGGGAACGTGAAGGGCTGTGGATCCTGCCCTCGGTCCTCTAGTGGCACTGGCGGGTGGGCTCTGCTTTGCTGACTTCCCGTGCCTGTCGCAGCAGCTTCAAAGGGCTGGACTCCTCTGCTTTTCACACCGAACTTGACTCCGCCTTCCGCTCACCACAGAGTGAGGCCCCTTCCACCGGGGAAGCCTCTTCCCAGAGTCCTCTGCTGATGCTGGTGCCTCCCATCTCCAAGTTAAGAACTGGCCTTGGCCTTCAGAGCTGCCACTTTCAACTCCACTCCCAAAGCTGTTCCTCTCCTCACCCCAGGGCCTCCCTGCACCACTTTCCTTCTTGAGGTTTTACATTTCAAGACTTTCTCCCTCCTGCCCACTTCCTGCTGCCTTCCTGTCCTCTGGCCAGTCCCCACTGGCCTTTCCTCCACACTGACTTATGATATTGCCGCCCCCTCTTCCCCTCCCTCACCATCCTCCCAGAATTTCCTTCACCTTCACAGCACAGCTGCCACTGACGAGGACTTCATGGAGGGCTGGCTGCTCTTATTCCTCCACCTCCTAGCATAGCTGTCACCCAGATTCTGGCCACAAGCCTCTGGCCGCCGTGTCCTCCTTTCCTCTGTGATCACATGAGTCTCCAGGGGTTCACTCAGCAGCAGATGCAGGCGGCCCTGTCCCACAGAGGACTAGCCTGGCCTCTGAGAGAGGCTGAGAGCTTGGGTTCCAGGGTCTTGTTGGATGCTGGCTCTGCCACGACCCTGGCCAAGTGGCTTGACCCATCATGCCTGAGTGACCTCACGTGTGAGAGGGGAAGCAGCAGCAACGTGGGCTGTCAGGAGGGTGAGCTGAGCTGATTCACAGAGAGGGCTGGGAACGTGCCATGGTGTGCGGAGTCCACGTGGCTCTTTCCTCACTGTCACAGCCGCCCTCCTCCGGCCACGTGGATCCATCTTTGTGGAGCGCTCCACACCCACAGTTCCGCAGCCTCTCTCCAGACCAAGAACTTTCTGACTCCCTCAGGAAGGGAGATCCACGGAGCCTCAGAGCCGCTAGTTCCACCTCCCCCGAGTACTGCTCCTGCTTCCCCCTCCCACCTGGCTCTGGCTTGACTTGTCCCCTCCGCTACTTCAGGGGCCTGCTCCTGTGCCTCCCAGATCCTGTCTGCACTTCAGTTGCTCTCATAGCTGGCGCCTTGGTGACTGTTCCCTGTTTGAAGTGATCCCCTGGCTTTCTGTTGTGTCCTGAAGGAAATCTGAGCTCCTCAGTTCAGCAGCCCTCCTTCCTCACAGGCTTCCCCCCACCATGTGTGCCCTCAACCCAAGCACACTGTTCTCCTGCAGGAAGCACCTCTGTAGGAGGCAGGTGTCTGGCGCTCTTCTGGCTGTGGTGCTCTTCCCACCTGCACTGAAATGGATCCTCAGTGAACCCACACAGGCATCTCTTCCGGAACCCGTGTGACTCTGCTTTGCCCTACAAGCATCTCCTCACCCGTCCCATCCTGACCAATTGCTGCTGTCCCTCTTGTTCCCCCTGCAGTTCTGGCAGCAGCACACACTGAATCCAACTGTGGTGACTTCATGCCTGTGTCCATTCTTTAAACCGGCATCTCAGGCCTCACACCAAGCACCAGGGTAGAGTGGAATGTATCAAAATTGTGACAAATTTTGCACAACGAGACAAAAGCCCAGGAATTAAATAAATGGCCTATTCAAATATTAACATGCCATTTGCTTTGTATCTTTTGGAAAATAAATAAAATGCTGACCACATTATATGAATCTCCTTTGCTGTCCTCCCAGTCTCAGTCCCCCTGAGATAGAAATACTCTCATTACTGTTGGCTGTTTTCATGCATGTATTCTGCGTGCATAAACCTATAGAAAATATTAACAATACACAGTGCTAATCATGCAGGGTTTTGAAACTTTAAATAGATTGTATTATATGTACTCTTCCTCAACACTGGGTTTTAAAAACAAAAACAAAAAACTGTTTTTGAAGTTTATCATAGTGATATAATTGTAGAACATTCCTTTTAATGCTGTTTTTCATTATATGAATATGCCAACATTTTTTAAATTCTCCCATTGATAAACATTTGAGTTTCCTTTTTTTCACCTGCAATTGCCAGAAATGCTACAGTGAACACTCCTGAACGTATCTGTTTGTGGACATGAATGAATTTCCCAAGAGGGCATAACCTGGAATGGAATGCGCATTGCACACTTCTCGGTCTGTGGCTTTTCTTTAACTTTGTTGATAGGTGTCTTTTAGTACGAAAGTTTTCCATTGTTAATGTAGGGAAGCTTATTGATTTTCTTTCATGGCTTCTGCTGTTTGTATGTTCTCCAAAAGCTAATCAAGGTCGTAAAGATATTCTGCTATGTTTTCTTCTAAGAAAAATGTTCAATGCTTTTCCCTGTGAGTTCTGTGCTGTACCTGGAAGTAACATCTGCCTGGGGTACGAAGTAGACCCTGATGTTTTCCATCGGGACGAGTAGTGTTGCCTTTTTGCCAGAGCTCCCTCCCCTGTCCGTGGACAGGGCATTGACTAGATTTCAAGCATTGTCCAGGGAGGTTTTTCATGTCCCTGCTGAGAGTCTTGGGCATTGCAGAGAAGGGAAGGGTCTGAGCAGGAGCTGCTCTGTGTGTTCCATTAGAGGAACGAGAGCATGTGCCTCCAGCGTTTGAACCTAGGGAGCATCTGAGATGATCCAGGGTGGGCCGTCTGGAGAAGCGTCCTCTCTCCGGAGATTCTCAGAACAATAATAATACCTCCAGGATAGTTCAGCAGTTGCAAGCTTGAAATCCTTGGAGAACTGCTACGCTGTCAACTGGAGGCTTCCTCTCCTCACTCAAATTACTTCCCTTTTATAAAAATGATTCTAGTCATGCACCATGTAACAATGTTTCAGTCAGCAGCGGACCACACATATGACCCACACATATGACGAGGGTGGGTCCCTAAGATGATAATGCCATATTTATACTGTACCTTTTATATGTTCAGATGCACAGATACTTAGCGTTGCGTTACAGTTGCCTACAAAATTCAGTACAGGAACATGCTGTACAGGCTTGTAGTGTACAAACAATGGGCTGTAACAGGTAGCCGAGATGTCTAGTGTGCAGTCCCATCTAGGTTTGTGTCAGTACACTCCAGGATGCTCCCACGACGATGACGCACTCACCTAACTATGCATTTCCCAAAATGTATCTCTATTGTTAAGCAATATGCATCTGTGTTTTGTAACCTGTCGATCTCCTCTGGTATGATTTGAAGACTGTTATTTTCGTTTCATAGGTCCCAACCTTAACAGGACTTGTACTACTAAGGAATAGTGAGGAACCATGAAATCCAATCAAACCTGGCTGCCTGTTTAGACTCCCAGCCTTCTATTCATGGATAAGCTACATGTTGCTTATTCACTGAGCACCAAGACGTAGCAGTTTTGCTTTATTGTGTAATGATGCATGACTGCTTGCTCAGTTAGCACAACTGTAGTGTGCTGGAGGAATAGAGAAATCCTCTGGAAACAGTCCAGTTATTATGTTTATCGTTTTAAACTGTTACATTTTAAGCAAAATGGAAAAAGACAGGGGTCAGAAATATAGTAAAAGAATTAACTGATGTATGGTAAAGTCAGAGTAGGATTACTGGGCTAAAAATTGAAGTTGGACTATACAAATTTAAAGGCTTGCAATCGATTAAAATGAAAGTTATTTAAATGCTAACAAATCATGATATAGAAAATATTAGTAAAGCCATTATCTGTTAAGCATACAGGCCTGTAAGGGCTGGGCGGGTGGCTCACACCCATAATCCCAACACTTTGGGAGGCGTAGGTGAGCGGATCACCTGAGGTCAGGAGTTCGAGACCAGCCTGGCCAACGTGGTGAAACCCCATCTCTACTAAAACTACAAAAATTAGCCAGACGTGGTGGCATATGCCTGTAATCCCAGCTACTCGGGAAGCCAAGGCAGGAGAATCGCTTGAAGCCAGGAGGCAGAAGTTGCAGTGAGCCAAGATCGCGCCACTACACTCCAGCCTGGGTGACATTCACCTCAAAAAGAAAAGAAAAGAATCCAGGCCTGTAGAAGGATTTCTTGAGCCCAGGAGTTCTGTAGTGTGTCGTGCCAATAGTGTATCTGCACTAATTCGGCATCAATATGGTGACCTCCTGGGAGCAGGGGACCACCAGGTTGCCTAAGGAGTGACGAACAAGCCCAGGTCAGAAACAGAGCAGGTCGAAACTACTGTGCTGATCAGTGGTGGGCTCACAACTGTGAATAGCCACTGCCCCTCCAGCCTGGGCAACATAACGAGAGTCTATCTATCACTAGTCAAAAAGATTATTAAAAAAATACATATCGGCCGGGCGCGGTGGCTCACGCCTGTAGTCCCAGCACTTTGGGAGGCCGAGACGGGCAGATCACGAGGTCAGGAGATCGAGACCATCTTGGCTAACCCGGTGAAACCCCGTCTCTACTAAAAAATACAAAAAACTAGCTGGGCGAGGTGGTGGGCGCCTGTAGTCCCAGCTACTCGGGAGGCTGAGGCAGGAGAATGGCGTAAACTTGGGAGGCGGAGCTTGCAGTGAGCTGAGATCCGGCCACTGCACTCCAGTCTGGGCGACAAAAAAAAAAAAAAAATACATATCTCTGACACCATGGGACAGGTACTGATTCTTGAATTGGAGAGACCTGGATTCAAATCCTGAATTGGTCTCTTACTGTATGACCTTGGACTCTCCATTCAACTCCTGAGCCTTATTTCCTTTATCTGTAAAATGGGAATAATTAATATCTCCCCTACAAGGGTTTTTGAAATAATGTATGTGGACATACCCAGAAAAGAAGGGTTTGACAGAAGAGAGTGGAGCCTGAAACCAAGACCTGCCTCTCACTTATGCCCGAGGCCAGTGTGTCATTGATGAAAATAGGAAAT
>NW_012106586.1:2793195-2794763 GCF_000951045.1 Mandrillus leucophaeus
CACAGCCACCCTGAGCCAATAGGTTTGGAATGTACATTGCCACCCTTCCTAAAAAGGCTCACAGTCACAAGAGAAGGAGATTTAACTTTTGACGTGCACCCTCGTGAAAACGAAGGTTTTCAGAAAGCCAAACCTCAAAAACAATACAGAGAGGCTCCCTTGACGTTTCCATGGAACAAAATTTTAGGAGGCAACACTGAGGGGCAAGGAGGGCTGGGAAGAGCAGTTGGCAATGGCCACGGCAAGGATTCTTCCAAACCCGATTGTCCTGATAGGTTTTGCTTTTCTTCGTCGTCGTGTTGTTGATGCTGAGCGGGGATGGATTGGAAAAATTGTTCCCCTCCTGTGTTTCTTTTTATCTTGTAACTTTACAAGTGCTCCTCATTTTCTTTTACTTAAATTTGAAGTTGGCGCCGGTGTTTCTGGTGTGAAATGGAAGTGAGGCTTCTGCCGTGAGTGTTGTGCAAATACAAGCTCTGTCCAGAGAGGTGCAGGTGCAGAGAGTGCAGCTTGTCCTCCTCTTAGGGAGGGAGCAGCATGCAGGGGCCGACCAGCATCTTGAGGACTCAACTCTCTGCCTGCAGGTGCTGTGGGGAAGGTACAGATTTAAATTTTCTGTAAAATGGGGACGGGGGATTAAATAAGATGCTTTATGGGAAGTCCTGGCACAGAGTGATGCACGAAGAAGTTTGAGCTTCCTTCTCCTCACAGGTGAGCTGTTGCCGCTCCACCTTTATTATATCTCTCCAAATCCATGCCACACTGGGGAACACAAACTGACCTTATGTCGCTCTGGTTGCTCCTGCCTTTAAAAAAAAAAAAAAGGAAATAGGCAAGACAGTCAAATAGGAACAGCTCTGGTCTGTAGCTCCCAGGGAGCTCACACAGATGGTGGGTGGTTTCTGCATTTCCAACTGAGGTACCTGGTTCATCCCATTGGGACTGGTTATATGGTGGGTGTAGCCCACAGAGGGTGAGCAGAAGCAGGGTGGGGCATTGCCTCACCTGAGAAGTACAAGGGATTGAGGAACTCCCTCCCCTAGCCAAGGGAGGCTGTGAGGGACCGTGCTGTAAGGAACGGTGCATTCCGGCCCAGATACTACGCTTTTCCTATGGCCTTTGCAACCCACAGACCAGGAGATTTCCTCAGGTGCCTATGTCACCAGGGCCCTGGGTTTCAAGCACAAATCTGTGGTCATTTTGCACTGAGCTAGCTGCAGGAGTTTTTGTTCATACCCCAGTGGCACCTGGAATGCCAGTCAGACAGAACCATTCACTTCCCTGGAAAGGGGGCTGAAGCCAGAGAGCCAAGTGGTCTAGCTCAGCAGATCCCACCCCCACAGAGCCCAGCAAGCTGAGATCCACTGGCTTGAAATTCTTCCTGCCAGAACTGCAGTCTGAAGTTGACCTAGGACACTCAAGCTTGGTTGGGGGAAGGGCGTCCGCCATTACTAAGGCTTGAGTAGGCAGTCTTCCCCTCACAGTGTAAACAAAGCCACCCAGAAGTTTGAACTGGGTGGAGCCTACCACAGCTCAGCAAAGCCACTGTAGCCAGACTGCCTCTCTAG
>NW_012106586.1:2795358-2802940 GCF_000951045.1 Mandrillus leucophaeus
AAAGAAGGGTTTGACAGAAGAGAGTGGAGCCTGAAACCAAGACCTGCCTCTCACTTATGCCCGAGGCCAGTGTGTCATTGATGAAAATAGGAAATACTAGGGACAGGGGGGAGGAAGTGAGGGTTGGTTTTAGGCCAAAAATATACATGTTTGTGATTTGGGATACCCCTTGTTGGAAGTCGGAATGATTGCAAGGTGTGCTGGTGAATCTGCCTGTGCCCCCAGCAGTGGGTGTGTATGTGCGGGAACCGCTAGCCTGCAATATGCACCTCATTCTGTCAAATGCTTGGATGCTTATTGATGAGGTCCGTGGGAGTGTGTTCTCTTCATCTTTGTGTGTCTCAGGAGTAACCAACAGGTTGACACATAATAAGTTCTCAAAAACTGCTGGCAGAAGGAAGTCACATTAGTGGTGGATATAACATTATTCTTTTCATGAAAAAAAGAAATCGACATTAAAATTAGAAAGCATTATTTTCATTTCTGAATTCGGTACTTGGGATCGACATTCTTCACAATTTTCATTGGGTTATCATAAAATCTTTATTAATTCAAGTCTTTTCTCCCCCAAGAACGTTTTTCTATTAAAAAAAAAAAAAAAGACACATCCATGAACTTCGGTGTGGAGGGGCAGTAAAAAGTGTAATAGTGAGAGGGAGAGAGAAGAATCCCTGGGGGGGCGAGAAGCTGCTGCTAAATTTCAGTTGCAGTTGTCAGAATTAAAGAAAACATTGGAGAAAATGTCTCATCAAGGGGTCCCCGGATTTTTCTGCTCCGGGAAGGCTGCCTGAGGGATGGATCGCGGCCAGCTGGCAGGGGCTCAGACGCCTGGTACCGTGTTCCAGCCACTGAGCTCATTGGCTCCAGCTAAGTCATTTTACAGTCAGAGCTGCTTCAAGATCAGCACAAGGCACTGTACAGATGTTTGGGGCCGGGGAGGAGTAGAATTTGTGGAAGGAAGAAATACGTACTTAGTTTGAAGGGTTTCATTCCACGACCTCTCGGGGTTCTGGTGGAAGGATCGTGTGAGAGTGGGAGCGCGGCTGACCAGGCGAGGCAGGACAGCCCTGTGAGGCAGTCTTGATTTTACAGAGGAGGAAAATGAGGCACGGAGACGTTAATTAACCTTTTGAGTGTCGCAGTCTCAGGCTCAGAGGCACAGTTCCATCCCAGGTCCCTCTGAATCCCGAGTCCTCACTCCCGATTCACCAACTTACTCCACTGCGGAGACCGTCCCTGCGAGACCTGCCACTCAGTGAGGTCAAGGAGGCCAGTGGCCCTGTCCGCAAGGGGACATCTCTCCCCTCCTGAGAGTCTGTCTCATACGTCTCAAATCTGAGATACAGATTGAGAAGCGCCCCAGGAAATCCACTACATGGAAGGCAAAACAGCCTTAGCCACAGCAGTGACCACGAGCAACGGAAGTCTGGCTGGGAGCACAGTCATGATGTAGGTCAAGGTTGGGGAATTCAAGGCCTCCGTGTCCACCCCAGCATCTTCAGCTCCTGCTCAGGTCACCAGTGGGTGTCCTCTGCAAGCTGATATAAATTATTTTCCAACCCAGATACACATTCATGACTTAATTCCACTCTCCTCAAACTCGCCCGTGGAAGGCCTCTAACAGGAGAGCGAGGGCACACCCTGGGAGGTCTGAGCATGTATCCTGTGGCGTTACATCTCAAAAATGATGTTTACTCAAAGCTGCTAGTTTTAGGTAAAAATAAATTATTCAAATGTATTGTGAAAATGTTACTGGTTTTTTGTGGGTTTGTTTTGTTTTTCTGAGACAGAGTCTCACTCTGTTACCCAGGCTGGAGTGCAGTGGCATGATCTTGGCTCACTGCAACCTCCACCTCCCAGGTTGGAGCCGTTCTCCTGCCTCAGCCTCCCAAGTAGCTGGGATTACAGCCATGCGCCCCCAGGCCCGGCCAGTTTTTGTATTTTTAGTAGAGATGAGGTTTCGCCATGTTGGCCAGGCTGGTCTTGAACTTCTGACCTCAGGTGATCCACCCACCTCAGCCTCCCAGAGTGCTGGAATTACAGGCATGAGCCACCGCGCCCAGCCATGTTATTGGTTTTAATATGAAAGGATCTGTTTTCTAAATCTTTGGGTGAGATTGAAGATCCAGGAGGATATGTCTTGTTGATCATGTGGCTTGACGTAACTGCCCACACAGTATCTGATTTAGGATCCATGCGTCTTTCAGGTCCAATTGGCATTTTCAGGGGTATTCTGAATGCCCAAAGGAGTGACTGACAGGGACTCTTCGGTAAGATGAAATATCTCATATTCAGGGTATGTTCATGCATATACACTTTCTGTTATGTGATTTCCATTCTCTACATCTTCATTAATTCCGAGTAGGAAAATAGAGGCTGGGGACCGTGTCCTTCCTGGCGTCACTCCTGTGGGGCCCAGTGGGTTACTGTTTGCCTTTAGCACCAGTGAGGCCCACTGTGGGGTGGGAGAAGTCTTTACCATCATCAGTGACAATAACTAGATGTCTTCAGTGTATGATTCCTGCCATCTGGGAGTCTCTATAAAAGCCTCAAGGCCAAGAGGGTCTCCAGGACTTCCAGCTCAGAAGTCCCCTTTCATTCAGTGATAAGGCTAGGATAGAGATAAGCATGTGGCCTGGGCAGTTCCACTCTGTGTGATGGAAGCAGCTTCACTCCTTCCCCATCCCTGTGGAAGCAGCTGAGGCTCTGGAGCACAACCTGGGCTGAGACTCACCCTCTTCTTCCTGGGGCCGTGACTCAGGTGGACAACCTGGTCAGCCTTTTGATGTGCAGCTACTTGGCAGCACTTTTCATGAGCAATCATCTCCTGTTTTCTCGTCTATTTGGGCACAGAATTATTGGTGAACATCCTTCATCATCAAAGAGCGAGGTCTGAGTGCATCTTCAGTGGTGTTCTATGGAGATAAGAGCAGATAAGAGAACATCATGCTTGCCACTGCCTGATGAGGGGATGTTCCCCTGCACCAATTAATTAAAATAGAAGGCAGCCAATGGGCATTGGGCACCAGGGGCTGATGTTTGTATTGGAGTATAAAAAAAGAGACTTAGCTTTCTCTTGGCACCGGCATCACTATTAACACTTACTGACTGTCACCAATCAGCAACCTATTCCCAGTATAATCTGGGACTTCTATAGCACAGCTCAACCCTTGCACCTCTCTGAGAGGAGTGGTGGGTAGCCCTTCTCCTGACAGCAGGAGCAGATCATACTCCCTGGGACCCAGTTCCCCCTCAGAACTCATTAAGGAATCATCACACATCACCGTTGGCCACATCTAGGATGTCTGAATAAGAATTGTGGTTATAATCAATAGTGTAAAAAATCATTAGTTATAGGTAACATGTATGGCACTTACCATGTGCCAAGCACCTTTTATAGTACTTTACACTTAGTAATTCAGTTAAGCCTCACAGTAGCCCTACAAAGTATGTTTTCCCATTTTACAGAGGACAAAACTGAGCCACAGTGGTTAAGTAATGAGTCAATGGCAGAGCTGGGATTGGAGCCCTGGCAGCCTGCTTGTGCTTGCTATGGACTGAATGTGTCTTGCTTCAACTCCCAGAGTTGCAGCCCTAACCTCCAGTGTGATGGCTGGATCATGGGGACTTGAGCAGATAGCTAGGGTTAGCTGTGGTCAGGAGGGTGGGGCCCTCGTGTTGGGATTAGCGCCCTTTTAAGGGACAGCAGAGAGCTTGATCACACTATTCGTGCACAAAAAGGAGCACACAGTGAGATGGGAGGTCTCTGCAAGCCAGGAAGAGGTGCTTGCCAGAACCCAACCATGCTGGCTCCCTGATCGCAGACTTCCAGCCTCGACTTCAAGCAGATACATATCTGTGGTTTAAGTCACCCGGTCTGTGGTGGTTTGTTATGGCAGCCCGAGGGGACACAGATGATGCTTTTCAAGACTGTGCAGCCCCTCCTGGAAGCTTCAGCTCCTCGGCCTTGCAAGAAACACTTGCTGGTCACTGTCTTTGGTCCTTTCAGAAGCCCTTCCTCAGTGGTGCCTCCACCAGGCTCCTGACTTCATCCCCCTCTGTGGGAGGAGGGGTGAGCAAAGTATCCTCTCCCTCTGCTGTGGGAAGCGTGGGTAACTCACGGATGGTGCCAGAGGGCGTGTGTTCAGGCTGTGCAGCCAGCAGTGAGTGAATGAAATGAAATGGAATCCATCTGTTCCAGGGCTGGGCTCTACAGGGGCAGGAGAACAGCTTTAGTCCCTGCATCTCTGCACCTTCCACCTGCGTAGGCCAGTGGGCCATTGCTGATGGGAGGGGAGCCATCTCAGGGCTCCCCGCTCAGATGGTGACAAGGTGAGGTGGCCATCTGCCCTGTCTTTATCAATGTCTGTCCTAAATACTGCGCTTTGACCTTGACCCTAATACTCTGAATTATCAGGGGTTTGGCGATCGTTAGGCATCCAGTTTTTCTCTTCTGGACCGGGATAACTTTGCACAGGGCCTCTCTTGGCTTTCTATATAACCACAGGAAGATTGCAATCTAGAAATAGTGATTATTAAAATTGCCTATAAGCACACAATATAAACAAGATGCCAGAGACACACAGGCCCCCAGCACAATTCCTGGAAGCTGCAGTCTCACCTCTGCCAGAGGAGAGCCCCAGCAAGGGTTGAGGCTGGGCATCCAGGTGCCTCTGCAGCCCTTCCCGTGGCTCCAGCCCCCGTGGCTCCAGCCCCCGTGGCTCCAGGCAGACAGTTGCCCCTGAGACACGGAAGACAGAGACTGCACATGTGTCTGCAGTGAACATTGCTTTATTTATGTTGTTCGTGAAAGTAAAAGAGTACAGACTGCCTGTGTTTTTTTTTTTCTGAGACAGAGTCTCACTCTGTCACCCAGGCTGGAGTGCAGTGGCAAGATTATAGCTCACTGCCGCCTCCGCCTCCCAGGTTCAAGCGATTCTCCTGCCTCAGCCCCCCGAATGGCTGAGACTACAGGGACACACCACCATGCCTGGCTAATTTTTGTACTTTTAGTAGGGACAGGGTTTCACCATGTTGGCCAGGCTGATCTCGAACTCTTGACGTCAGGTGACCCACCTGCCTCCTTGGCCTCCCAAAGTGCAGGGATTACAGGTGTGAGCCACCGCTCCCAGCTCAGACTGCTTATTTTTAAACCACACAGTACCCGTTTTAAACCTGCCCCATTTTTACCTTGGAAATAAAAGTCGCGTATCTCAGGGGCAATGTGCTGTTTCCCTGCCTGGTTTCCCACATCAAGCCCTGTGGAGAATGGCCCAGGAACCACCTGTCTTTACATCCAGATAACAGCTTCAGGAAGAGACAGCAGAGTAGGGCAGGGGTCGTTCTGGGTGATGTAAAATAGCTATTTGGTTAAACCAACATTTTGGTCTCTCAAATTGGGTCCTAAGGAGAAAAATAGGAAATTAAAAACCAGCCAATAATTTGTCCTGAAAAAGAAAAACCAGCTAATAATTTCAGGGTGTCAAGGGTTTCACCTTTCTCTCAAATAAGTAGGCAAAGAACAGTAACAGCACTCCCCTTCCTCACACTCTGTTTGGGAAAATTGGGAAATGTCTTCTCCTCACTGCCTGCCTGTTTATTTAACAATGAGCAAGAGTTTAAATGTTACCACCATTAAAAACCAAACACACCCAATTCCGTACGTCCTGAATGGAGAGGGAGTCTAGAGTTCTTGTTTTCTTCAGGGTTTCCTTTCTGGAGCTTTATCTATTTATTTATTTTTTAATTTTGTTTAACTAGTCAAGGGCAAGGGCGGTAGCGAGAAATGGGGAAAGAGAAGAAGGGGGAGTTGGATCTGTACCTGACTGTGAGTAATCAGTGGAGGTAACTTGCCGCCTCCAGACCAGTGTCCTCTCTGGAGCTTGTAACCTTGGGCCGTCCTGTGAGTCAGGGGAGAGCAGTTGCTTCGGTCCTGAATAGCTCACAGGGTGGTGGGAAGGTTTGCCAGAGTCGTCTCACCTCATGTACACTCCCTTTCCCCCATGAGCCACTGGAGTGGAAACAGACACCATACCAAGTGCTGCTGAGGATGTGAAGCAACCGGAATGCACGTGCACTTGCTTTGTTCAGACAGCCACTTTGGAAAACTCTTTGGCTGTGTCTGATAAAGCTAATCACACTCTTCCCATATGACAGAGCAAGCTCACTCCCAGATGTTGACCCAAAAGAATTGGAAACATATGTCCACACACACAAAAAGACTTGTGGAAGCTTGTAAATAGCAGCCTTATTCTTAATTATAGGAAATAACCCAAATGCCCATCAACAAGAGACTGGATAAACAAATTGTGATCTATTCGTGCAATGGACTACGATTCCAAAACTAAAAAGAATGAATTACAGATACATGCAACAGCACGGATCCCGTCTCAGAGACATCATGTTGAGTGAAAGAAGACAGATTCAACAGAACTGTACCCTGTCATTTCATTCATATGAAGTTTGAGAACAGGCAAAACTTAGCTATAGTGACAGCAGGCAGGGCAGGAACTGCCTACTGAGGGTGGAGATTGACTGAAAAGGGCACAGGAGGACTTTCTGGGATAATGGGAATGTTCTCTATTTTGTTTGGGGTGGTAGTTAGACAGGTGTAGACAGTTGTGTTAATAGCTGAAGATCTGTGTATTTTAGCATATTTAAATTATAACCCCCAGAAAGCATTGCCTCGTCCTCCTGGAGGGTGAATATGCTTGGTAAGAGCATACTGGGGGTGCTTTTGAGAACCCCTGTACCATGTTACATAACATGGTAAATGTTAATGAACCACCACTAACTTTTGTGGTTTCGGAATAGCAAGGTTCATTGATAAAATTCCCTTGTGCCTTGGTGACAAAAAACACTGATAAAGTAAGTGTGTTCGTTATTTTTGTTTCTAATGACACTAAGTTTGTAGGAATGATATTTTTAGATGGTTGCTCAATCTCTCCCGCCATCAGTTGTAGGTGACAGGGATGCTAAGTTGGCAGATTTTCATGCCAGAAGCTGTGGGTTTACATCTCCTTTGTGCAGGTGTCCTAGACATACCAGTGGCTTGTTATTTAAACATCGGGATCGGGTGTGTGGGTGGTTTTTAAGTTATAGTAGGGATGCAGGTGCTGTGGGATCACTTCATTGTTTATCTGAGAGTTCCTTTGCATTCACACAGGGCTTCTGAAGTGAGTGCTAGTAGAATCATCTTCAGAGGATGTCCCGATATATTGAACTGAGATACCTTCCCTGTTTGCTGTAAAATTAAGCTTAAAATTGACACCAAGCTCTAGGCATTTCATACAGGGAGAGAGTAGGCATGAATGATTTCGGGAAATGAGGAACTAGATTTCAGCCTGGAATTTGCTTCCTCCCTCCTGTGGCAAATTAGTGTGGGCTCACTAAGCACTTTGTGTGGCCATGGCATTTTCTTTTTCTTCTGTTTTTTTTCTCCCAGATATGGTCTCACTCTGTCACCTAAGCTGGAGTGCACAATCATAGCTCACTTCAGCCTTGAACTCCTGAGCCCAAGCGATCCCCCCACCTTAGCCTCCCAAATTTCTGGGACGACAAGCACGCTACCACACCCAGCTAT
>NW_012106586.1:2804820-2824975 GCF_000951045.1 Mandrillus leucophaeus
GCATCTCTGAAAGAAAGGCAGCAGCCCCAGTCAGGGGCTTATAGATAAAACTCCCATCTCCCTGGGACAGAGCACCTGGGGGAAGGGGCAGCTGTGAGCACAGCTTCAGCAGACTTAAACATCCCTGCGTGCCGGCTCTGAAGAGAGCAGTGGACCTGCCTCCTCAAGTGGGTTCCTGACCACTATGCCTCCTGACTGGGAGACACCACCTCTCAACAGGGGTCAACAGACACCTCATACAAGAGAGCTCTGACTGGCATCTGGCGGTTGACCTTCTGGGATGAAGCTTCCAGAGGAAGGAACAGGCAACAATTTTTGCTGTTCTGCAGCCTCTGCTGTTGATACCCAGGCAAACACCTACAGCAAACTCCAGCAGACCTGCAGCAGAGGGACCTGACTATTAGAAGGAAAACTAACAAACAGAAAGGAATTTCATCAACATCAACAAAACAGATGTCCACTCAAAAACCCCATCTGAAGGTCACCAACATCAAAGACCAAGGGTAGATAAATCCACAAAGATAGGGGAAAACCAGCACAAAAAGACTGAAAATTCCAAAAACCAGAATGCCTCTTCTCCTCCAAAGGATCACAACTCCTCACCAGCAAGGGAACACAATTGGATAGAGAATGAGTTTGACACATTGACAGAAGTATGTTTCAGAAGGTGGGTAATAACAAACTCTTCCGAGCTAAAGGAGCATGTTCTAACCCAGTGCAAGGAAGTTAAGAACCTTGAAAAAAGGTTAGAGAAATTGCTAACTAGAATAACCAGTTTGGAGAAAAACATAAAGCAGGAAAGATCCAAAATCAACACCCAAACATCACAATTAAAAGATCTAGAGAAGAAAAAGCAAACAAATTCAAACACTAGGAGAAGACAAGAAATAACTAAGATCAGAGCAAAACTAAAGGAAATAGAGACATGAAAAACCCTTCAAAAAAATCAATTAATCCAGGAGCTGGTTTTTTGAAAAGATTAACAAAATAGATAGACTGCTAGCCAGACTATTAAAGAAGAAAAGAGAGAAGAATCAAATAGACACAATAAAAAATGATCTAGGGGATGTCACCACTGATCCCACAGAAATACAAACTACCATCAGAGAATACTGTAAACACCTCTATGCAAATAAACTAGAAAATCTACAGTAAATGAATAAATTCCTGGACACATACACCCTCTCAAGACTAAACCAGGAAGAAGTCGAATCCCTGAATAGACCAATAACAAGTTCTGAAATCGAGGCAGTAGTTAATAGCCTACCACCCAAAAAAAGCCCAGGACCAGATGGATTCACAGCCAAATTCTACCAGAGGGACAAAGAGGAGCTGGTACCATTCCTTCTGAAATTATTCCAAACAATAGAAAAAGAGGGACTCCTCCCTAAATCATTTTATGAGGCCAGCATCATCCTGACACCAAAACCTGGCAGAGACACAACAAAACAAAAAATTTCAGGCCAATATCCCTGGTGAACATCAGTGCGAAAATCCTCAATAAAATACTGGCAAACTGAATGCAGCAGCACATCAAAAAGCTTATCCATCACCATCAAGTCAGCTTCATCCCTAGATGCAAGGCTGGTTCAACACACACAAATCAATAAGCTTAATCCATCACATAAACAGAACCAACGACAAAAACCACATGATTACCTCAGTGGATGCAGAAAAGGCCTTCAATAAAATTCAACACCCCCTCATACTAAAAACTCTCAGTAAACTAGGTATTGATGGAACATATCTCAGTAAGAGCTATTTATGACAAACCCACAGCCAATATCATACTGAATGGGCAAAAGTTGGAAGCATTCCCTTTGAAAACCGGCACAAGACAAGGATGCCCTGTCTCCTCTTCAACATAGTATTGGAAGTTCTAGCCAGGGCAATCAGGCAAGAGAAAGAAAGAAAGAGTATTCAAATAGGAAGAGAAGAAGTAAAATGGTCTCTGTTTGCACATGACATGATTGCATATTTAGAAAACCCCATCATCTCAGCCGAAAATCTCCTTAAGCTGATAAGCAACTTCAGCAAAGTCTCAGGATACAAAATCAATGTGCAGAAATCACAAGCATTCCTATATACCAATAACAGACAAACAGACAAATCATGAGTGAACTCCCATTCACAACTGCTAGAAAGAGAATAAAATACCTAGGAATACAACTTACAAGGGACGTGAAGGATCTCTTCAAGGAGAACTACAAACCACTGCTCAAGGAAAAAAGAGAGGACACAAACAAATGGAAAAACATTCCATGCTCATGAATAGGAAGAATTTGTAGATTAAATGCTATCCCCATCAAGCTACCATTGACTTTCTTCACAGAATTAGAAAAAACCACTTTAAATTTCATGTGGAATCAAAAAAGAGCCCACATAGCCAAGACAATCCTAAGCAAAAAGAACAAAGCTGGAGGCATCACACTACCTGAATTCAAACTATACTACAAGGCTACAGTAACCAAAACAGCATGGTACTGGTACCAAAACAGATGTATAGACCAATGGAACAGAACAGAGGCCTCAGGAATAATGCCACACATCTACAACTGTCTGATCTTTGACAAACCTGACAAAAGCAAGCAATGTGGAAAGGATTCCCTATTTAATAAATAGTGTTGGGAAAACTGGCTAGCCATATGCAGAAAACTGAAACTGGACCCCTTCCCCATACCTTATACAAAAAAAATTAACTTAAGATGGATTAAAGACTTAAACATAAGACCTAAAACCATAAAAATCCTAGAAGAAAACCTAGGCAATGCCATTCAAGACGTAGACATGGGTAAAGACTTTGTGACTAAAACAGCAAAAGCAATGGCAACAAAAGCCAAAATTGGCAAATGGATCTAATTAAAGTAAAGAGCATCAACGAAAGAAACTACCATCAGAGTGAACAGGCAACCTATAGACTGGGAGAAAATTTTTGCAATCTGTTCATCTGACAAAGGACAGTATCTACAAGGAACTTAAATTTACAAGAAAAAAACCAACCCCATCAAAAAGTGGCTGAAGGATATGAACAGACACTTCTCAAAAGAAGACATCTATGTGGCCAACAAACGTATGAAAAAAAGCTCATCACTGGTCATTAGAGAAATGCAAGTCAAAACTACAATGAGATACCATTTGGCACCAGTTAGAATCATGATTATTAAAAACTCAGGAAACAAAAGATGCTGGAGACGATGTGGAGAAATAGGAACGCTTTTACACTGTTGGTGGGAGTGTAAATGAGTTCAGGCATTGTGGAAGACAGTGTGAAAATTCCTCAAGGATCTCGAACCAGAAATACCATATGACCCAGCAATCCCATTCCTGCGTATGTACCCAAAGGATTATAAATCATTCTGCTATAAAGACACATGTACACGTATGTTCATTGCAGCACTATTCACAATAGCAAAGACTTGGAACCAACCCAAATGCCCATCAGTGATAGACTGGACAAAGAAAATGTGGCACTTATAAACCATGAAATACTATGCAGCCATAAAAAAGGATGACTTCATGTCCTTTGCAGGGATGTGGATGAAGCTAGAAACCGTCATTCTCAGGAATGATGGTTAGTTAGCAAACTAACACAGGAACAGAAAACCAAACACCGCACGTTCTCACTCATAAGTGAGAGTTGAACAATAAGAACACATGGACACAGGGAGGGGAACATCACACACCAGGGCCTGTTGGAGGGTGGGGGGCTAGGGGAGGAATAGCATTAGGAGAAATACCTAATGTAGGTGACAGCTTGATGGGTGCAGCAAACCACCATGGCACGTGTATACCTATGTAACAAACCTGCACGTCTTCTACACATGTATCCCAGAACTTAAAGTATAATAAAAATAAAAATAACCTTTTCTAGTTTGTCACCACATTGGTGGACAGCTGGTCCTGGGGCACTGGGGTGCACGTGATGAGTGGCGTGGCTGAAGCTAATGCATTCATGACTCCTGATCTGCAGGTGCATGCGTGTCCCTTGTTCATACTCCTCGTCTCACCCTAGGCAGTGCTGCACAGCTCATTGGCTTTACAGTCAGACAAGCCTCCAGTCCTGTGTCTGGCTCTCACCAGCTTGGTCCTAATGTATCAATAATTCTACCCACCTGAGCCTCACTTTCCTGTAATTGACTGCAGTGAGTTCCTAGGCATATGGCACCTAAGTAGTCAGTAGATCACCTTAGAAGGATTTCAGGACTCTGGGTCTCAGTCCATCTGTGAAAATTAGGATGGTAGGAACCTTTCTGAGACACACCTTTAAAATTAGTTATATGTGTCACAGTCACAGCTCCCAGTTTTGAAGACCAGCAACAGAACAATACTTTCAAGGCTCCGTGTAACCTTTATTAGTTTAGGACAGACTTCATATTTTCAACAAGAGAATTCAAAGTTCATTTTCCTTTTTTCCCTCAGCAACTAAAGTTCTGAGTTTGATAATCTATTTCTTATTGATACATAATATTTTACATATTTACAGGGTACATTTGAGTTATAATCTATTTTAAATGATACCTTATTATAAAATCACTGATTTCTTAAATAAATCCACATAGTGAATGATCCTGCATGTATCCGCACAAGTACAGCTTGAACGAGTCCATCTTCCAGGGGCCAAGCACCACCTCGGGCATCTGTAGCATGAGCAGAACCCAAGGTCGCCTCTGGAGACCCTGTTTGCCCTGGGGGCAGGACAACAGGAGCTGGAAGGAGCAGGCTGATCCAATCCCTTTCGAGAGAGTTGAGTTTTGCCAACATACATGTTTTCTGTAGAAGAAACAGGAAATGGAGATACACGAAGAGATAAGACAATACAAATCACCAGTTGTGCCGCCCAGATCCTCGTTTCCGTGTACCGTTCCGTGCATTGTTCCTGTGCACGCACGCACGTCCACACTTTACCGCTCCGTGCATTGTTCCTGAGCACGTAAGCCTGCCCACACTTGAAGGAGGCACTCTCGAGTCCGTCGGGGCCTGGGACACCCCGCTGTTTTTGAAGGCCTGGAGTGTTTTTGTAAAGATCAGGAAATACCAAAACAGGACTACAGAAATGATGGTATCTATTGATATGTACTGACAAATGTGTAATAAAGATGTAATAAAGACGTGTACGTGTGGGCATACCTCCTCTAGGGGTGACACCCCAAGTTTAATTTTGAAGCTTGGGCCAGTGGTGCTTCCTTTCCCACAACCGCCATGATAGGTCCTCTATGAGATGTTATCATAGAATCCATGTTTCTTAGTGGCAGTAGAATACAACATCTCTGTCAACAAATATAATTCTACATTACTTTAATTGCTTGCATGGAAATCCATTGTATGTAAGTGCCATGGTACATTTAATAGATCTTCTCCTGGGACATCTACTTCTGATTTCTTTCATAGAATAGCACTCTTGTGAATATCATTGTACTTGCTGCTTTGCATGTTTCCTTCCTTCCTTAGGATGAAGACCTAGGATGAATTCTGAGAGATTTAATTGATGGGGCAAAATGTACTCACACATTTTTAAGGTTTTAAACTTTTCTGTCAGAAGCTGGTACTCTTGGTTGTCTGAAAAGGAAAGCAAGTCCTCCCATTCCAGGGTTGGATTTCGACTCTTTTCCTGTAAACCTTACTGCTTTTTTGTTTAATTGTCATAAAATGCCAACCACCACCAACAGGCCTATGTGAAGGGGCCCAGAGGCAGGAGGGCTGGGGTTAGGCACGGCCTTGGCCAGATGGGGAAGCTGGGTGCTCGGGATCAGGGTAAGCAGGTGGGGATGCTGTGAGTATAGATGCTGGGCAGGGAAGCCCTGCAGGGAAGAGGGAGCAGTAGGGCTGCAGTGCGTGTGGCCGTCCAGCTGGAGCAGAGGATGAAAACCGAAGAGTGGGTAGACTCTTGGGTGCCAGGCTTGAGTTGGGTGAATCCTGCCCTCATTGTACTGCATAAAGGGAGCTATAAATCCAGGCCTCCGGGATTCTTAGACCCTTCCAGTCCCTGTGGAGGGTCCCAGAGGCGGCTAATTGTGTCTCAGGCCCTCTGCTGTCCCTCCCTCTGTAAGTCTCACTCTCCTTTGCAGTGAGCTCTAGCGAAACGTCTATTCCAGTAGGACCAAATGGTTGAGGCCTCCAGAAAAGAAATCCAGTGAACACGAAGGGTTTGTCACACTAACCTGAGTCCCTTTCTCAGGTGGCCCACCTGGTAGACCAGCCTCCCAATTCCTAGCCAGCTGCAGGCTCCAGGCTTTTGCTCATTCAAAACCAAAATTGGGCCAGGCGAGGGGACTCAGGCCTGAAATCCCAGCACTTTGGGAGGCCGAGGCGGGCGGATCACGAGGTCAGGAGATGGAGACCATCCTGGCTAACACGGTGAAAACCCGTCTCTACTAAAAATACAAAAAATTAGCCAGGCTTGGTGGCGGGTGCCTGTATTCCCAGCTACTCGGGAGGCTGAGGCAGGAGAATGGTGTGAACCCAGGGGGCAGAGCTTGCAGTGAGCCGAGATCGCACCACTGCACTCCAGCCTGGGAGACAGCAAGACTCCGTCTCAAAAAACAAAAAACAAAAACAAAAACAAAAACAAAAACAAAAAAATTGAAGGCATCTGCCCTACTCAGGCCCCCATCTCTGTTCAGAGTAAACTCCTCCCTCCCTCTGCTTTTGCCCTAAGTTCTCTTTTCAACTCACCTAACATCTAACTTGGCCCTGCAGCTCTGATCCCCAAAACCCTCTCTACCTGTTCCCTCCCAGGCTATCCCTGACCAGCGTGCCAGGAACAAAGAAGTCATGAAAGCTGCACTCCTTACCGCTCTCCCCTGTCCTTCATCCTTCCACTTGGAATCTCTGTCCATCTACCCATCTCTGGCTACTGAAATCCTGTTCATGTTTCCAGGCACATCTCATACTCTGTCATCTTTAAGAAGTCTTCCCAGAAGCCCCATCGGATATTTTCGTGATAGGTGCCATATTTCCCTGTGTAATGTAGATTGCACCAGAGGGTATTTAATCCCCTGAAGGCAAGGACTATAACTTACTCATCTTCCTTTCCTGGGTTGGGAGAACCATCATGCCTTGTACCAGGGACACGGGTCCTGGCTCCGTGAATGAACAGAAACTGAGAGAAAAGGAGCTGATGATGAGTGAATGGAGGAGCCTAGTGAGGCACCGTTTACTCCTCAGTGGAGCAGTGTTGGTGGCTCCAACAGCTGTCTTTCGGAAGGATTTGGGACCGCATCCTGATCGGAAGGGGCTTGAAGCACTTTATAAAAGAGAGACAAGGACACACGTGAAACTAGAAGAAGGAAAGTGAGAGGAGAAAGGGCTGCAGAGAGGAGCAAGCCCCTTCCGTCCCCTTAATGGTCCTGCCAGTGCACGGGTTACCTCTCATTGCGTTTAATACCATCTGTTGTTTTTGTATTGTGAAATATTTTCCTTGATTAAATTATGTTGCGCTGTTTTGGAAAGAGAGCGTATTCAAGCAGGTGTCACTTCTGTTTCTTGCAGGCAACTATGGTCCTGAGCTCCGCACACTTCTGGTTGGGATTATTTCTGGTTTTTACTGCCTGTTTGATTGAAGATGTGGCGTGGAGAGCGTAAGTGTAAAAGTGAAGCGGGGACCCCACGTCTGGCTTTTCTGTCCCTAGAATTGTCTTTCCCATGAGCCCTGCTACAGGGTATGAGAATGACAGGAATTCGGGAGAAAGGGGTCTCCTGCCACATGCCAGAAATGAAAAAAAGGTTTTTTTTGTTTAACATGTGCTTCATCTTGATATGAAAATATAGACAACCATAGCAATAGGAAAATCGGCGGGGCCTGGCGGCGCATAGCTGTAGTCTCAGCTGCTCAGGAGGCCAAGGTGGGAAGATCACTCGAGCCCAGGTGTTTGAGGCTGCAGTGAGCTATGGTCGTGCCACTATACTCCAGCCTGGGCCACAAAGCAAGACCCTGCCTCTAAATAAAAAGAAACAGAAAGAAAAGAAAAAAGTACAGACACAAAAGAGCCGTGGGAGAAACTGTGAAGATCAATAGGGAAGTTGCTTGTAAGGCAGAGTTTCTAAGTACACACCCATTCCATCCAATTGAGAAAGTACGACTCAAAACTCATCTCTCTTCATATCATAAACTCAGTGCTAAACATGGCCTGGCTTCACTTCCCGTGCTTAGAGGGAAGCTATGTATAGGTGAGTCATTTAAAATTACAAGAACGAAGTATTCTTCATTTTTCCAGACAACTCAGAGTAGGAACGCTTTCAATAAAACTCTTCCAGAGCGAGCTCACAGGTCTATGAGGAAACCGGTCACAAAGATGGCACTATCATGTACGTTAAATAGGAAATCATTCATGTTCAATTTTGCTTTTATGTTTTAAAATATGTCATTTTCAAGATACCTTCTTACAATGTAAAAGAAGTCATTAAGTTCCAAGGTCATGTCAATTTTAATTTCATCCATGAGCAAAAGGAGGGGCTGCTCCAGATGAAATGGGACTGAGTTTTGGTTTGGTTTGACCCAGTTTCTCCTACAAATGGGTGCCAACTTCTCTGCAAACTGAGACTCCGAGCTCGGCTTTACTTCGGGCAAAACACAATTATTTGGGGGCTCTGAGATAGAGAAGTGAGACTTCAATCCACACCTTCCAGAAACAGACATCAGATTTCATTCTCAGCCCTCCGTTCCTCCCACACTCAATGAGAATTTTTCTTGCCTGACAGTTAAGGATGGCTTTTGAAAAAGTCTTCCTTTTGTCATTATCTTCACAACCGATGATACCTCATGCAGACCTAGATAGAGGGGGAAAGAGTATTATAACATGGATTTTCTTTTTTCTTTTTTTCCTGTTCATTAAGTTTTTTTAACTGTTAGAAAAATTAATTCTCATTTCTTAAATCCTTTGATTTACCATTACTTCCATTTTATTTGGTAAAACCATGTTCTGCAAATAGCAGAATCAGAATCCTCGGAAATGAAAAGACTACTGCCAGAAAAAAATATTTTCTTGATCTAATAGATGTACCATAAGAAAATATTAGTTCTGGCTGGGCGCAGTGGCTCACACCTGTAATCCCAGTGCTTTGGGAGACCGAGACGGGTGGATCACAGGGTCAAGTGGTTAAGACCATCCTGGCCAACATGGAGAAACCCCATCTGTACTAAAAATACAAAAATTAGCTGGGCGTGGTGGTATGCACCGGTAGTCCCAGTTACTCGGGAGAGTGAGGCAGGAGAATCGCTTGAACCGGGGAGGAGGAGTTTGCAGTGAGCTGAGATCATGCCACTGCACTCCTGCCTGGCAACAGAGCAAGACTCCGTCTCGAAAAAATAAAAAAGAAAAGAAAAGAAAGAGAATATTAGTTCCGTTATTTTGCTCTTCCAACCAATAGTCCCAATTGTGGCACAATCTATTCCCTTGCTGAATTTGTTCGAAATCTTTGTTTTGCAAAGATAAAGCAGTTCTAGATAAATGGAGAATAGTCTTGGCCACATCAGCTGGCCTTTTCTGTTTACAATGATTGAAAACTAGTAACATGATTATAAATTAGTTTATTTTAATTCAGCTATGTCAAATTAGTGTTATTAAAAAATTCTGTTGAGACTGTATATTTGCCGAAGACTTTAGCAATAGTCTCTTTCTTCCATCTGAAAGAGAATGTTTATACATGACAAAGTATCTGTGCCTCTTTGTCCGTTTTCTGGTTCTTTTCCAGTGCGTTCTGAGTAATCATTCCCTGTCACCACAAAGCAAATTATCTGGTCCCTCAAACAGGACTTGATTTTGGTTTCCCCTGGCACTATAAAATTAGCACCATTTACATTTTAACAAGGATAAATCAAATGACACTACTCCCAGCTTCACCATATGGAAAGAGTAAAAGTCACTCCGTTTCCAAGGAGCTTGCCAGCTGGGTCAGAGAATGAACCCGGGCTCTGCAGTGAAGGTGCTGGAGGGGCAAGCGGGGGAGGCTGAGGGCCATCCCTCTGCAGCAGGAGCTCTCGGCCACCCAGCACCTGGCACCATGGGCCCAGAACTCAGCTTTTCCTGGGAGCCAACAGCATCTCAGCTCTGGGCTGAGCCAGAAAGGCCCCTGCTGAATTCCAGAGGTGCTTTCTAAAATGGATTTGTGTCTTGTTTTATTTAGGGGAGCAGGGAAAATAGCGTATATTGGCTGTCAGCTGGAATATTTGCCCAAAGCACCTAGATGCTCAATTTGTAACATCTATTTAATATCTAAACTACCCTCACCCCTCTCCTCAAAACAGGACATTTTTCAGTTTATTGGCGCATTTTCCCTCTGATTGTGAGGCCCATATTATGTCTCGTATTATTCTCCAAACCCGAAATGCTTGTTTTTGAGGCAAGTAAATTCGGAGGCCTCTCGCAAAAAGAGAAAGCCTATTGTGAATCACTTACCTCTGAGAAGGCTACAGTGCTTCGTGGAGATTTCTCTTTCTGAATTGCAGCTTTAGAAAATGCTGTTGGCTGCTTCTCACCATGCGCTGAACAAAAATATTAATCCTGCTTGTCCCCAACCACCCATCATCGGATTTGAGTTGTCAGGTATCTACCGAGGCACGATATCTGTGATGCACCTTGGGGTTCCCAGAAGGGGTGTGCCTTCGTGAGTGGGCACAGGGGCAGCTGTGATGGCAGTACGTGGTGATGCTGGGAGAGCTTCCACCGGGGTGCTGCAGGCCTCTCATCTTGCCTTGGGCCCATCTTCAGGATGTTTTATTTTGTTCTGAACTTTGGTGGTTATCACTCTCTTTTGAAAGGGCTTTTAGGCCGGGCGCAGTGACTCACACCTGTTATCCCGGCACTTTGGGAGGCTGAGGTGGGCAGATCACCTGGGGTCAGGAGTTCAAGACCAGCCCGGCCAACATGGTGAAACCCTGTCTCTACAAAAATACGAAAATTAGCTGGGCATGGTGGCGGGCGCCTGTAGTCCCAGCTACTCGGGAGGCTGAGGCAGGAGAATGGCGTGAGCCCGGGAGGCGGAGCTTGCAGTGAGCCGAGATCTTGCCACTACACTCCAGCCTGGGCGACAGAGCGAGACTCCGTCTCGAAGGAAAAAAAAGGTTTTTAAATTCCAGCCCAACGCAGGCCTGCCTTTTCAAGTATATTTCTGTGAGCACTGAAGAAAGTGAGTTGCTCCATCTTTCTACATTTTCCCCATTTCTTTGCCCAGTTTCTCGCTTCCATTTCAGGACCTGAGCTGTTAAGAGTAAGAAAAGAGAACCAGAATGAGGTAATTCAATCACGTTTTCCATGAGGTCTGTCGACTTTCTGGATGAAGATCCGTTATTAGACTATCTTAAGTCAGATTTGGCACGCCATAAAATGCCTACACTATTGTCCTTTTAACCAAAATTTTCATGAGGAACCAAACCTATCTTTTATTAAAATAATTGATTGATTATATGTGATACCTGGCTAATGAGTATTTTTATTAGAAGCATGAAGTTTAAATTGCCCAGAACTATTTTAATATCCCTTCGCTTATATTCATCCAAAATGTTTACCGATGACAGTATGCTGAGGTGAGCTGCCATGTACCCACTCTCATCTAGGTGAAATTTGTTAGTCTTGCTTTATAAAAATGATATAAGCTCAAGGCCACTGAACACAGAGGAACCCGTTTCCTTTTATCTAGCTGTATCCCCTGTATTTTACCGTACATCAGCAATATAGTCCCCAATTCCAGAATGACTTCATTTCCTTATTATAATCCCAGATAGGCAGTTAAATGGAAATAAGGGGTAATGAGCAATTTCTATATACAAATGGGCCTTGATTTCTTTTAACTTTCTGACTTACCTAATTTCTTTTGCAGCACGTTGTATTTACGCTTCCATCCACGTTTAGAATTAAACATTTCCTTTTGACTTGCTATTCTTGCATACAAAAGAAGAGTCCAGGGAAAGAGTTTCAGAAAAAAAAAAAAAAAGGATGGAAAGTTCAAGATCCTAAAACAATCTATTTCTTTTAAAAGTCTCTGAGAACCTGGAGACACCCTTAGGTATATCTGAAAACTCACAGACAACTCTCACACTCACGAGTCAGTAGCCAGCACCCCAACTCTGTCTCTTCTGTGCTCATCCAGCCTCTCGATGTGGGGTTAGATGAAGCAAGCCTGGGCCACTAGGCAATAAGCCATTTACAGATAAGGGGCTTACTCTGTCACAACTGCTGCTCAGAACACGCCAAACTCCAGCTCCTGGTGAGACCTAAGTGACATGCCAGTGGCTAATGCTTAACAACTGACTTTATAACCTATACATATTAATTTTAGACCCCTCACACATAGCCTTTAGATGGGCGATTTTAGAATCAGTTTTTCTAATTCAGGCGTTATTAGATAAAGGTGCTTGAGAACAGGGTTTTAAATTGCCAGCATCCCTTTACTCAGGTGCTATTAAATACACGCAGAAAGAGAAGTTGCATCATCCCCAGCATTGCAATTTAGTGTTTTCCAATAGCGACAAAGTTCCCAGGCTAGCTCACAGGGGCTAGCCTGGCGGAAATAGTATCAAATTGCTGAGTAACTCTTGAATATGGGCGCAGTTTCATCCCCTGAGAGCACACACAATGCCTGGGAGCACTGAGATGCTCAGACCATTGCCCTCTAAGGCCGTGTTTTGATTGAGTGAAAACCGGCAGCTTCCACAGTGGGTTGGATTCTGACCTAAGCTGTAGGTTCCCAGTGCCCAACCTTCCTATTCCAGCCTCGCACTTAGGAACCCCGTTTCCTCCCGGCCCGGGAAATAACAACGGGGTCTGTTCTACCCCTGTGCAGGGGAAAGGGGAGAGGGAGGATGATGGTGGAGAGAGGGATCCTGGAAGAACCAGCCATGCTGCTCATAGTAACCAGGCTGCTCTAGGACCCATGCAAGCCCATGGCTCAGGGCAGGTGGGGCAGGCACTTGGTGGCCTTGTTGTCAGTCTAACCCCAGAAGCCCGGGAGATAAAAGACCACTTTCGGGGCCCCACATATTACATAATAATGAACAGGGTACATTTTAACATCGTTTTTGACTCTCTTTTCTAGCAAACTGTTAGATGTTTGCTCATTTATTGTTTAAATTAAAATTCCACAGGCTCTGCTTTGAACTGCAGTGTTTTATCAATCCTGAGTCTCGGGACACTGTTTGATGGAATTAAGGCATTCTGTGTTAAAGCCTGTGTGGCTTTCCGTTGTTTACTTTGGGGGAAAGGATGTCAGGGGCATAGACAGTGTCAGTGCTAATACTCCATTATAGATTAACTTGGAGTGTCGGGAGATGGCTCACGTTATCTCAACAGGCTTTCTCTCCTTGAAGGTGGAGGGTGGGTGAGGTGGCACAGGATTCTGCAGGAAGAGCCCACATCTTCGGAATGTTCCCACGGCACTGTTTTCATTTCTGGGCAAAGGTGCTCAGTTTTTGTTCTCATTCTATCTTTCTAGTACCTCGCAGGATCCTCACATGTATTTATATTGAAATTAAGCTGATGCAAAGCTTTTCAATCTGGTGTGTTACTAGATTATGAGTCTTTTCCCTTTACGGTTTTTCCCTCTTACATAACCTGTATCTTGTTAAATGTCTTTTCACCTCGACTCTTTCCAACTAGCAGCTAGATTGTTTCCAACTAGTAGCTCAATTTTAGCTTTGTTTAGTTTCCATTTTATGAAGATTCTGAGATCAGCCAGTTATTGTGAGGTATTCATCTCAGTTTCATCAGTAAAAAAGTAGCGGGAACTCTTCCTACCATTCAACAAGAGTGGGCTGTCCAGGCCGCGGGTTATTTCACACGTTGTATTAATGCCACTGAGGCCTGCATGTGTGGACTGCAGTGGTGAGTTGTTGCCAGAGGAAGATGGGAAACCTGTACTCGGAATTTGTGTTGACTCCACGTTTGAAGCCGATAGTTTTGCATCCAGACTATGCACTCTAGCATCCTAGGCCCCATGGCTGCCGTGGCAGTGGCTCTTTTCACACTAAAGAGGGCGGGAGGAAACTCGCCAACCCCTGGGATCTCTGACTGTAGTTGGGGTCCTTGGACCAGGCAGCCAGTGCCTGTTCACTGAGGTGAGGGTTTAAAGTGTCTTCTGAGTTTTCAGTTCCTGCCAAGAAATGCTTTAGAGGCAGACCCAGGGTCTTTGTGAACCCCACCCAGTCTTTGAGCGGCTGGGCTCCTCGGCAGACTTCCAGTTCTTTGCGGGGTGGGGGTGACTGTTGACATGCATGATCCAGGTCTGGTCTGCGGCACTCAGGATGCCTCCGGGCTGTGGAGATGGAACCCAGGCCATGCATGGAGACTGTGAATGCTCCGCCACTTCCCGAGCCTCCGCCTCCACCAAAGGGCATTTGGCTGTGGCCTGAGAGGGGAACGGCCTGTCTTTCCCAGCTGTGTCGAGTCTCTATGCCATGTTCTTTTTGTCTTTTCCTCTCAATACAGAGCCAAGCACACCTGCAAAAAGACATTGCTGGAGGAGGTGCAGGAGCTGGAAACCAAGTCTCGAGTCCTGGGAAAAGCGGTGCTGCGGGATAGCAATGGAAAGAGGTGGGGAAACTCCGTCCCTGTCCGCACAGAACCCATGTTCTCCCGGCCCTTTTCCCTTCTTCCTTCCTGTATTTCTTTTTCTCATCTTGGTTTTCGATGGGAGCACAGTATGCTCAGGTTTAAGAATTTTGGTTATTCTCAGATTTAAATCACACTCTCTCAGTGACCACATGAAACCTAAATCTCTGAAAGTCTCCAGGTAAGACTGGGGGTTTTACTGGGATTAGAGGTGAACGAAACAACCCATGTGCAGCAAGTCGACGTTGTGGCTGATTATCTCAAGGTGGAAGAGTCCAGGGTTAGCAGTATTACCACTGAGGAGTTAAAGCCAGGCCTTCGGATTTCAAACCCAAGTATCGTACCCAAGCATGAGTATCTACGGTGAAGGTTTGCGTGTGAAATAATGCACGTCGTTATTCATGTAAACCTTGTCACATTCCACTTCAGCAGATCTACATGGGGGAGTAGTTTTTAGCGTTAACGTTTTCTGCTGGGGGTGAAAGGAATTGTGTGAACTCCTGGAACTGACACTGCTGCTTGCTCACCTAATTCCTCCTGAACGCGAGCCTGCCCTTCCCCACAAGGAACAGATGGGCCTGAGCATAGTTTTTGTTTCATCACAAGATGTTACAATGTCGTTAGAGTGCACTGTGTTAAAATCTACGTACCATCAAGGGAAATTTCTCTGGGCCTAAGAACAATTTGCAGGGTACTTGAAAGCCATTGTTCTATTAGGGACATGGAATATCTATAACATTCTGAGTACAACTCTCCTATAAATGCTTTGAAGGAAATCAGTAACTAACTGTTCATGAAACAAACATCAAGAAATCAAATACTTACAGAGATCCTCACTTTGTGTTTTGCTTTATATTGTGTTTATTTGCACCATCTTTTAGAGCAATGAAGACAAAGCAGTTTTTTTGGTTAAAGAAAGAGAATGCAAACATTTTGAGAGGCTTTCAAAATACAACTTGGAACAGATTTTAGGAAAGGGATGATGGCATAGAGTTGAAGTTGTGGTTTTGTATTTATTTATGAGTTATTTTTTAGTCAGTTTATCCAGCATTCATTTTATAGCAGCTATGCTAGTCCACTTCTGGTCCTAAATCTCTGTGGGCTCTCCATTTTCCATAGAATGAAGTTCAGAATTCCAGGCAGACAAGTTCAGAACAATACCCTGTGTGAACCTGACTTCACGCCTTTGCTCGTGCTCTGTCCACAGTCTGAAGTGCGCTCACATTTCTTTCTGTCACTGTCTTTTTCACATATTCAGGAGTCAGAGACATCAGTCTTGTTGACATCAGTCAACAGGACGAAAAGCACTGTCTTCCATAAGCTTAAGTTTGTGAATACGTAGGGATGGGGGCTGATTTTACCGCAGATGTACATGTAACCACTATGCGTGGTTGAGGCTTGTTCAGGGCTGTTCTATCCGTCAGACAGCCGAGGCACAGGGCTCAGAACCTGTTCGAGTTTCAGGGACCTACCATGCTCTTTGAGACTTGAAAAAAAAAATACATTGATAGGCTCCAAAAATTAGGGAGCAGGAAATTAATTTCATTTCTGCATAATGAAATTAATAAATATTTAAAACCCTGTAAAATGCATATCCCTCTTAACCGTTAAGTTTAGTAAGCACAGTAAGTTTATTATACTTAGAAACAACTTGCAGGCTCTCTTATATCTCAAGTTACACAATGATTGCTCAGGGGGCGTAAGTCATTTCTAAATAAAATGAGAATTTCAGAGCAAAATTCTCAAACTCCTTTCAAACATTTTACAGGAAACCATTACGTACAATGTGGTGTGAGAATGTGCTTTAGCGTGTTTGTTCTGATGTGAGGAGGGGTCATCTGGCTGGAGCAGTCAAGAAAGGCTTCATGTTGGAGATGGACGAACAACAGGCCTTTGAGGATGGGAGGGTCTTGAATGGACAGAACTGCCGAGAATCTGATTTGGACAGAGGGAGTGGCACATGCCAAGGCTCAGGTCCAACACTGTGTGCAGGGACCAACCACCCAGTTTGGAGGGCCACGTGCATTGTGCAGAGATACGGAACGTGCGTTTGAATTCTGGCTTTGCAACCTACCGGTGAGGCCTTGTGCAGGATATTTCATATGTTGAGATTGTCTCTTCATCTGTCATAGAAGAAGGCTAATATTTTCTTTGGGGGATTAGGGTTCGTGAAACATGTACAATGCAGCATATTACCTGACCCATCTCGGGTGCGTAAAAGGTCAGCTGCTCGTCTTCACTTTGGCAGGAGAGTTATGAGCTGTCAGCCTTGAATTGTATTGACGGGAGTCGTGGGCTGTCAGCCTTGAAAGAGTGTGTGAGCCCATTTTTGCTTGTTGTTGATCAAACGAATGTTATTTTTACAATTCACTGATCCTGTTCAAAATTCACTTGTAAACGTTCAAATGGATATTAGAAAATAAGAGTTTAAATGTGGCTTCCTACCTTCTACATTTAAAAGTCTTATTTTCTGGTTCCTTGTAAATGTCACTTTGTAGTTCATGTGATGGTGTGTGAGTGTGTGCGTGTGCACACGTGCGTGGGTGGGTCTGCATGCTCCCACTTGGTTGCACCATTTCCTTTTCTTCTATCCCAGCATCTTACTTGACCCTGGAATTCCTAGCCAGAACATAGTTTGGGGACTCCGCAGCTTATCCTCCTCAGTAACCCCCTCCCATCTGTTTTTCTCACTTCTAATTGCTCACAGATTCTCTGGGTGGTCCATCTGCAAACTAAATAATGGTGGCGTGCCGCTCTCTGCACGGAGACTGTGCTGTCCTGCTTGGCCTCCTGAGCTGCCTCACAATTGTTCTTTTACCACCTTTGCTTTCTTCTTTCACACCTGCTTAGATTCCTGAGGGGTGGAGGGCAGAGACTTCTTCTCCAGCTCTGTCCTCCCTTCTAAAGATCTTATAGACCCCGCCTCTTTGAGGGGTCCTGAGTGTTTTTGTCTCTTCTCACCCCTCCCTGTTCCTTCTTTCCTACCCTCATCTGATCTGTCAGCTGATTTGTGTATCTCTCTAGCTGTTACCCGCACAGGAAGCTCTGTCAATATTTGCTGACTGACTGGCTGGCAATACCAAAGTCTAGTGCGGTGGTAGTGAGGAAAGGACGGTGACTTTAGCGCCAGATGAGCTGACACACTGGTGCCTGGTGTGTCAGCTCGTGTGTCACATGTGCACAAAGTGGCCACAGAGAGATGCTGTCAGTCACCGGGCCTCCAGGGAGGGACAGTTTATCTCATTGCTTAAGAGTACAGCTAACATAGACTCACACATGGAGAGGCATTTGTGATGTAAGATTAGCAAATCCTATCCTTGCAAAGATGCACAGGCCAGGAGCCCGTCCTCCCTGAAGCCCGCCGTCTCTCCTGCCTTCCTGTGCCAGCCAAGCCGGGGCACCCCTGGGGGTCCTCAGCATCCCTAACCCCAGGGGCTTACTCAGCTCAGTCCTGACAGCATTGCTTAGGGCCCCTTAAGGGACATTCTGCCAGGTTCTGAAACCCAGGTCCAAGTCACTGGCAAATGTTCTAGCAGTTTTTCTTAGGAATGTAATCACAGGAAGTAGAACAAAAAAAGTCTTTCTGCATTAATCTTTTTAGAAAACCCTCTTGTGCCAAATTCACAATTACAATTTTGAAATTGTAGCCAGGGATTCTAAGTTTCTCTCTGCGCCTTGTATTCATTCAATAAAATATTTTCATCTAACATTTTGTTGAACTTGTCTAAGCCCCATACGTTTATACTATTTTGATAAAGTTAAATTGTCATGAACACGCTTCTGCACTTTCTCATCAGTAAATCTTGTCTCCCAGAATCAACCTGTGGAATTGATACTTTAATAAGCCTGTTCTCATGAAGAAGCAGATAATGAGAAAGGGTGAGATGAGGGAATTAGATATCCAAAAGCAGAGTGAAGAAAGTGCTTTAGGGAGTGAATAAAAATGTGTGTCTTCATTTTAGTTTGTTCTTCTTGAAGGAGTGTTTTTCACGATGTGGTGTTTGTGCACCTCATAGACACTGGACACGTGACGATTTGGGTTGATCCGAATACCTTTTCCCAAACTCTTCCCAGTAATCCCTACCCGGGGAAGCAGGAAGCCCCCGTACCGCACAGGAAATAGTCTACCCTGCATATCTTTATCTGAGTGTCTCAACAACGAGGAGCTAAATGGAAGAAAATTCCTCGTCTTTAATGTCTTGGTAATATCTTTCCCTCCTTTATTCCTGAAGTGTAAGCCATGCAAATTTCTTTCCTGGTGAAAGAAAATCTATCTTTGGCCACTCACCTTTACAGATATAACATAAACCAATGACGGCAGGTAAGATGACAGACTTTTGTTCCTTAATGTATTTTGGAGTGAGATAAGCGGTTGCCCTGTAATATTTTAGGTACAATGGCAAGCAAGAAGGAAAAGGGGGAATATATTTGTTGAAAACATCTAGTTTTTGAGGTATGCGTAGCCTGAATAAACAAGGAGAGCTTGTTCTATTTCTAGATCGCCTTTCACTGCCTTCATCCCAGTTGGTGGGAGTGGGGTGGGGTGGGCCCGGGGCTGGTTTGCTCCATTGTCAAGGGCAAACAGACCCAGCTGCTGCCCCTGCCTTCGCCAGGAAGGCGGTGGATTATCTTCCCCTTAAGTGCTTTCCCTGGGTGTAGCTTACGCTGTGACTTTGGTGAAGGTAGCTGTGTGGCTGGTCTTAAACCTTCTGGCGAGCCATCGCCTCGTCTCCCTTCAGTTTTGTGTTCTGTGAACATGTGTGCATGGCCCTGTGACCCAGGGTAATCTGGATGGCCCATCACCGCCAGGGAATTCAGGAGGGAAACCTGACTCTCTCCTCCGCCCAGGCGCCGCGGCCGCTTGCTCTGCGGCTTCCATTTCATCCAGGCTGCCTCTAAACAGACAGGGCCCTGGTCACAGCCTTGGACAGGTGGCCAGGGATCCTAATGGAGCTCTCTCTGCCGAAGAATAGGGACGGAGCCTGAAGCACAGCAGCAGGATTTCAAACAAACCCAAGATTGTTCCTCCACTCCAGGCAGTGCTCTCGAGTGCTCCTTTGAAAACCAGTCGTATTAAAGAAACTAAACAACACAAACTCCCCAATGCATTCTGAGTGAGTACTCAACTCAGAAATACCTGCCATGCTTTGATCTTTAACGGAAATCCTTTGATCTTTAAAACAGCATTGCGAAAGCTGTTTGGAATCATCACACCTCTAAGTCAAAACCAGTCCCACTGCCAGGCTGAGCGTGCCGCTGAGCCAGCCTGAGGCAGGAGGGACGCTGGCCTTTTGCATGGGACTACGACGTTGCCTGCGTTAGGACACTGTCACTTTAGGAAATCAGTTTTCTCACAGTACTGGCCGTTGGCAGTGCACGTGTGGTGCGTCTTCCTTTTGCTTTCGCCCCACCTCTCCCACGCTTTCCTCCTAAAATACCTATTGTTGACTTTTTGCTAGCCAAAAGGATAGGAAATGAGGGCATCATTTCAGCAAACCTCTCCAGGCCAGGTGGCAAATGTCTGCTTCCAGCACCTGGTGGAGATTTATTTTCCTTCCAGCTGCATTTTTTCCACGACTCTGTCATGAAGCAGAGAAACGAGTGCAGACGGTGAA
>NW_012106586.1:2825735-2850939 GCF_000951045.1 Mandrillus leucophaeus
TCTGAGGTAAAAGGGAGAATCTAACAGAATCCCAGGCACATGGGAGCGGTGTGGACGATCGGTCATGGTGAATGTTGGATGGGGGCTTGGGGGAAACTCTAGTGAGTTCTGAATCTTGTGGTCTCCTCAAGACAGCCTTTGGATTACGGCTTCCAGGAGCTCCTCTTTGTGAAGAGGACAGCGCACCCAGCCCAGGCTGTCCCTTCTGCCCCAGGGTCTCCGGCCGGCCTGCCCTGTCCATCTGAGCTGCGGTCTGTCGGTACCGTCTATGCCGGCCGTCACCACTCCTCCCAAGAACCAGCCCTTCCTGCAGCGTCTCCTGCTCCATCGGGATGAATTGTTCCCACACTGCAGACTCCCTCTTGGTGTCCGCACTGTCCCCTCGTGTCCTGAGCATCCCTGGGTGCCAGGTCTCGACGTCTTCCCAGCATCTGTGCAGTTATCCCCCCGGTCCCCTGCTGTGGTGCCCATCCCTCTTCACCCACCGTCCCACAGCTGAGGACATCCTTTGTGAAGCGCAGCCTCATCATGCCACCTTCTGCCCTCGGCCCACCACCTGCTGAGCCAGTGCAGACCAGAGCCACAGTGATTTCCGCCTCTGCTTCTCTTCTGACGTGTACGACCTTCAGCCTCCACCTCCCCTGTCCTCCCCGCACTGTGCCCTTCTGTGGTTGACGCTACCCTTGGCCCTTCTTGATTGACTGGTTTTATGTGACAGTGTCGCACTCTGTCCCAAGCACTGGACCACGCGTGGGCTGCTCAGGGGCAGCAGGACAGGCCTTGTCCTGGGAGCAAATGCCGTCCACCTCAGGACACACTCTCTGATGTCACCAGCTTCCCTGCTGTGCTGATGGCAGCCTGGGCTTCCCTTAAAACACTCATTTTACAAGTTTTATTTTCATTATTCAAATATTCAAGCATATACAGTGGTAGGGAGATGAGCACAATAAGGTCTTACGAAATCATTGCCCAGATCCAATCATTATCAAGATTCTGCTTCATCTCGCCCCTTCTGCTCAGAGCCTTTCTTTCCAGAAACATAAAGCGAATCCCAGGCATCACGACAGTCCACCTACGCTTTAGGGGGCATCTCTAAACATTCCACAAGACTTTAAAACGTATGTGATACACAACATGCTTGTTCATGTTATTCAGTGTGAAAGTCCAGTCCCCATGCGCACATCTAACAAGTGAATAATAATTCCTTGGTGTCAAACACCCAGTCCATAAAAAGACTCTCTGGATGCCTCAGCCCTGCCTTTTTCGGATTGGTTGATTGGTGTTAGGATCTGGGCAGGGTTCACACATAACATTTGGTTTCTGTGTTCCTCAAGTTCCTCCGAATCTGGAGAACCTTCTCTTGTTTTTTTGTTTTGTTTTTAAGATACAGGGCCCCATTAGGTTGGCCAAGCTGGGCTCGAGTTCCTGGACTTGCTCCATCTTCCTGCCTCAGCCTCCCAAGTAGCTGGGATTACAGGGAAGTGCCACCATGCCGAGACCTGTCTTCCTGGGTTTTAATGCCATGGATTTATTCATTATGCCCCACTTTAGTTTTTTTTTTTTTTTTTTTTAATCATAACACTGATCCCCACATGCAGCAAATGAAAGTTTCCTCATGTGCAGAAAAGGTGATGAGGACTCAGAGAGATGGAGTCACGTCTGCTCATTGTCCTCATTGTCACCCAACTAAAGAGAGGCAAACCGGCATCTTCTTACTTCAGGCCTCTTTCCACCAAGCCAAGACATGGAGAGCCACCCAGATGCTTGCATTTGCAATTACGTCTTTATTAGACTGGAAAGCCACGGAGCCCCCAGACAGACCAGGAGGGGTGCTTACCTTCTGGCAGGGTCTGATGAAAAGGGTCACAGTCTGCTGGCTGATGAAGCTTCGTGCAGAGTCCAAGGAAGCTAGAGAATTGTAGTTGCACATTGTTGACTTTTAGATCCCTACATGTAGGAAGAACATGGACCAAGCAGAGAAATCATACCCCTCCTCCACAAGAAATGCTGAAGCCAAACCAGTGGACAAATTCAGAGCAAATACAGGGAAAGGAGTGCGTGAAAGAGGCTCATTTTGTTTGTTTGTTTGTTTGTTTGTTTGTTTGAGATGGAGTCTCGCTCTATTGCCCAGGCTGGAGTGCAGTGGCGCGACCTTGGCTCACGCAACCTCTGCCTCTCGGGTTCAAGCAATTCTGTGCCTCAGCCTCCTGAGTAGCTGAGATTACAGTTGCCCACCACCACGCCTGGCTAATTTTTTTATTTTTAGTAGAGACAGGGTTTTACCTTCTTGGCCAGGCTGGTCTTGAACTCCTGACCTTGTGATCCCCCTCCCCACCCCAGCCTCCCAGAGTGCTAGGATTCAAGGCTTGAACTACGGCTCCCAGCCGCGGCTCACATTTTGATATGGCTCAGAAAAGAGAAGCCTTGCTAAAGAAGCCAATTTCCACCCACAATCACCTTCATGGAGCCTAGTATGGTCTATGAAAGAAATTAATTGAATGCATTTAATCTTGTAGAGCAAAGAACCTTGGGCAAAGCCTAATGCCGCAAACATTTTAGTTGAGACAACAGCAAGAGTTCTTAGGAGAACAGCTGGAGAGCCAAGGACGCTCCCAGGCAAAGCCAGTTGAAGCTCTCGCCTTGCTGACAAATACTCGCGACAGGTCAGGAAATGCATTAGTGGAACAAAGGGAGTGAATGGGGCAGGAAATTACCGAAAGGCTGCCCGCATGACCCAGCCGGGCTTCTGGGGACTGTTTGCATCCACAGGAAGGAGAGGAGGAGGAAAATAAACTCTTCAGAAAGTAAAACACCTCATTAGCATTTAGTTAATGCCTAAGCTGCCTGTGTCAACTAAAAATAATTGATTCTCTGTTATTTTAAGAATGTTAAATTCCAAGAGCCTGTTGTTGTTGTTGTTCTTATGAACCGATGTTTAATAATGAGAAATTTTTAAAATTAAATACCAGATGTTGTTTATTATTAAGCTTCTTGTTCAGCTTTAAAACGGTGCTGCAGCTGTATCAGAAATCTAATCAGGAGCTTAGCTGCTTGCTCAGTGCTGTGACGAAGAAGTGCAGCATCTTTAGGAAATGCCTGGAGAGAAAATGGGAAGAAGTGTCCTCGTGATGGAGGGAGGTAAGCCTGGAGGAACCATCGGTGTTAGTGGTTTGTTGGTAACACAGCCTCAGGCTGTATTTCCACGATGACTTGAGTACATTTCCTTTTTTGAATTATGACTTAAATTAGTTCCATGTCAACTTTCTCTATTTGCCAACAAGACTTTTCTTCAAGAACCATTTTTCCTGATGAATTTACTGTCCGTTCCGAACAAAACTAGTGTGGACAGCTCGCTGTTTCCCTTTTTAAGTGGTAAGGAAATATTTTAATCTCTTTTGGGGGAAGATAGTTTTATTTAACCCACTTGAGCAGCAACAGAAACATTTAAAGGTAGATTTGCAAAAAAAAAAAAAAAAAAAAAAAAAATTGCCATTGTATAGGTCGCGTAATTTGAATAGTGACATTATACATTCCAGGCAGGGATTAGTTCTTCAGGAGGTTCTGGGATCTCTTTGCTAATCGCTTTTCTCCTGCGTTATCAGTGAGTTGTTTGCTTTTCCCTCTGGCTTCCCGTTTTGCCTACCTCCAACTGTGACTGATCTCTGAGAGTAAGACATTCCAGCCTGAAAACAAACAGGCAGGTTCACCCAATCTGAAACTGAGTTACAATTTAGATGTTATCTGAGAATAACCGGATTCTACTGTTCATTTCTTGACTAACCTCTCCCTAAGTTCTGACAAAGGCGTAGAGAAGAAGTGTAGACTCCCAGGCACCCCAGCATTCAGGGTTAAAATGACTTTGTAGTGCATCTGAGAGAACTGCTGGATCCCCGGGACGTCCTGGACTGTTAGAGGGGGAAAGAAGCCTGGGGAGAAATGCTGGGTGTTTTCCATTCATATTTGATGGCTGCTTTTGCACACTACAGCACACAGCATGTCCTCCCAGGCCCCTGACGTGGTCTCTGTGGTAAGGTATACTAGTTCTGTGTCTAGAGCCAGCCCTTGGAAAGCCAGTCAAGGTCCCGTTAGATCACGGGTGAATGACATCATTGACCTTGTGGTTGAGAGGAACGTGGAGAATATGTAAAAGTTATCACTAAGAGATGGTCCTTGTAGCAGGAATCACTGCATTTAGCAATAGATGTGTTGGATTTTTGGAGACATTTCTCTATTAACAGGAGCAGAAAAAAAAAAAAATTATTCTTGGGTTTAAAAAAACCTGGCATGGGTCTCAGGCTGGTGTCCCTAAGAGGAAATTCTGTAGACCAGGACACGTGATTGACTGTCACACAGCCTGGATTGTTAGTGATTCAGTGAGTCCCAGTTAAGTCTTCCTTTTCTAATAGGGCAGTGATAATATGATTATTCAGTGTTTATTCTCTTTCTCTGGCAATTAGGATTGGCTCAAGGCCCCTTAGGTGGTGGTAATTGGGACTTCACAGTCACTAATGAGTAAACATGTTGGCCTCATAGCAAATAGAACCAGTGATTGGCCTAATGTGGGGCGAGTCATTTATGTATCCATGCAATTGACATTTATTAAAAGCGGAGGAAGTGCCAGGCCGGACCCCGGCCTAGAATAAGAGAGGGAATTCCTACTGCATTAGGGCTCACCTGGTAGTGGGAGACAGTGAGTGGTGGCTCTTAGGAGGAAAATGAAGCAGACGACATAATGGGCAGTGAATGGCTGGGCTGGAGCAGTCCGGGAAGCCTCCTAAGATGCCAGTGTCAGGGAAGAAAAAAGTAACGTCTTTTCCTCATGCATTACAAGGCTCATGGCTGACACTCCTGTAACAACAGAGTAATCAGAGAAAAGCATAACAGACTGACTTGTCAAAGTTTTATGCGACATGGGAGCCTTCAGAAGTGAAGACCCAAAGACCCAGGGAAAAACCTATGTATTTTTATGCCAATGAAAAACGGACAGTCATGCAAAAAGGTGATTGGACAAAAAGGGGGTAATTTATCAAGCGTGGGGAACTCAGCAAGACCTGTCTGTTGGGACTGTGGGCCTCTCTGCGCAGCCCTCTTTCCCGCTCGGGGTGGGGCAGGACCGCTCCGGAACGCAGACCTCCTCTCAGGTCAGGGAAGCTCCTTCATGACCATGCTTCCCACTGAAGGGTAGGGAGGGTCAGAGCAACCCTCTTGCTTCTGAGGCCCTCTCAGTCTCCTTCAGTTCACAGTGCTCAAGATCATGTTTTCCGAGCCATGACAGTCTTTAAACTGAGACCTAAACAGGCACTCAACCAAGAGGAGGTCTGGGGAAGGAACGTTCCAGGCCCCAAAATTTGATAGGAAGGCCTGCAGGGGGAGTGGGAGAGACGCTCGGTGTGACCAGTGCCTGGGAAATGCATGACAAAGTCATCTGAGAGATCTAAGAGGCAGCAGGAGCCAGATCACACGGGCGTTTGTGAGCAAGGCATTGAATTGTAGCCACCGGGAAACATTTCCGTGGGAGGAGTTTAAGCAAGGAACATACATGACACAAATTTTTAGAATGTGTGATTACCATACCACTTAAAAGCCATAGAATCCCATTCTCAGATTTAAAAACTGAGTAAAATCTCTAGCCAGGCACAGTGGCACGCACCTGTATTCCCAGCTGCTCAAGAGGCTGAGGCAGGAGGATTACCTGAGTCCAGGAGTTTGAGGCTGCGGTGAACCGTGATTACACCTGTGAACAGCCACTGCACTCCAGCCTGGGCAACACAGCAAGACCTGGTTTCTAAAAATAAAAAGTAAAACCTCAATACTGTATATAAAACATACACAAAATATTTATTAGGATGAATTTGTGATGTGTGTTCAAGTTAAGACATTTATTGTTTTAAAGTCAATTAGCGTTAGCAATGAGGTGATTTTTCAAAATGATAAAAATTAGAAGTGAGTGTTAGGGAAGACAGTTTCCCTTATGTCATCTCTGTATTTAGTTTACTTTTGCTTTGTTTTGGGTTGTGTTGAGAAAAGCCTTGAGGGATAAAGATTAGTTGCCGAGTTTGTGTTTTCATAGTTTGCCTTGTGACCTCAGACTTTCTCATTTTTGTTCTTGATTATATTTAACTGTTGCTTAAATATACAAGTCATATAAAGAAAGAACCAACAGTTTGTGTACATGCTCTCTCTGAAATCAAAATAGCCTCATGTGATGATTGTTCTCTTCTTATGTGACTGACTTATGCAGACAGGAACATGGATCAGGTAATATACTTTGTGAGAATAAGCTAGTTGCCAGTATTATTTTATGTGAGCGGACACGTAAGAATGCTTGTTTGAAAAATAGCAATATGTAATTACAATTACTAATTACTAATCAGTGACCTATTTGTAAGACCAAAAATAAGAACCTTTATTTAATCTGAGATCCTGACAGAAGCAAGTTAACTTGAAAACATCTGTGGATTTCAATATATTAAGATTTTATGTGTATTATATGAAACAATTCATATGTTCTTATACTAATTAAATATGTTTTAAAAATATTCAATGTATGAAAAATGCACTTTAAAAACCAGTGGCTGAAAGAATAGTAAACAGCACTGTAACCCTAAAAACTTGCATTAACTTTATATTTTAATTTAGTCACAACATCCAGATGCATACATTCTTCAAAAAATGTGAGGTCTTTATTAAGAATAGACAGTTTTGAGAGAGTAAGGCACATTTAATTATTTAATATTATACATTTACTTTTGGAACATAAAATGAGGAATTTAAAATGTTAATGATTTTAAGGGTATAATTTAAGAGTTTTACATGTCCTCACTGAATTTACTGATAAATACAACTTTTCATTACTAGTGGAATCAAAAATTTTTAGTTCTCCCATATCTATTTTTTTGGCTAGTTCATCAGAAATACCCAAAGATCTTAGATGGGAGAAATTTTAGATTCTTAAGATATTTCTAGAATGATGGTGGTTTTGTTTCTCAAAGCATTGATCTGTCGCCCAGACCTTTTGCCCTTTTTGCTCTGTCTCACCTATTCAAAAAGCCCTTGCTTTTTAAAAAAGAACTGAGGACAGGAACCGGCTGAATACACTTTTGTCATATGGAACTTTGGGCTTATTGTCTAAGCTATCATCTTTTCACCATCCTCACAAATCTGTTGAAAACTGAAGACTTGTCCAAGTTGTCACAGACAGGAGACAAATTCCTTTTGCATGTTCCCAATTTATGCATAGTGCCTTTCACATGATGCAGAAGATTGCAGACATGAAAGCACTCAAAAGCAAAGAGACACCGGGGCTGGGTCGGACACAAGCTTGCTGCCATGTTGCTGGACAAATTGGTTGTACTCTGTGATCAAACATCTAAAGATATTCTGTACACTGGAGCATTTGAGACACAATGACATTTCAAAATAAAATCCAAGTGAGCTTTTGTATTTGATAACCCAGAGAAATGCAGTGGCCACACATTTCTGCTCCATTTTGGCCTCTGCTTCTTGGACCCATACACTATGTGATTGCAGTGCGGCCAGCTGGAGATAACACTTCTGCTGTGTCCTCAAGGTTTTCCACTTTAGTTTCTTTGATATTTGGAAATGGAAATACACCTATGCCCTCAAAAACAATTTATTAATCTTTGTAACTGTACAGTTTTGCAAGGAATATCTACAAAGTGCACCGTTTGATTCCGGGTAAATAAATTTCTTTCTATGGATCTTCAGGCAATTCTTCCATTAGGCATAGCAGACATCCTCATCTATGTGCCTCAGATTCTCTGTTCTTTTTGTTCCGTATAGGATGTCTTTTTCTTCTTCCTTTTTATGTAATATTCTCAAAGGATATAACCACATCATTCCATCAAGTTTACTTCATGGTTTGTGTCAATGTATTATTCTTGCATTTGCTTCTTTATAACACAGCGGTTTATACCATGCGTAGGTTTCATGTTTTCTGACTTTAGTTCTTTCGTAGCTCTATTAGAGTGAGTCCAACTTATGACATCATTAGCAATGTTGTGTAGGCTCTGAGACGCACCTTCTGTGTGTTTGCTTTGATTTTCTGTGCTGCCTTCATGACAGTGTCCCCAGAAAATAATTTTACATTCCTAAAAACTGATATATATTCAGCAACATTTCTCATTCACTTACACGATGAAGAACAACAGCAAAAGAAAATGAAGTTACAACAGCAAATGAAAAACCAGATCATAGAGTTAGCAGTAGAGTTTGTATTTGTTCCCCCAAAACTTTGTTCGCCCACCTGAGAGCAGCACAGAACATAATGCACCCATTTTTGTCTTCTACAAACCATTACCCATTAACATTCTAATCCTTAAAAAAAATCACACATAAGACCTGCTGAGCAAGTAGCATTATAAGTTTTTTTAAATGCCTGTGAGTAGGCATATCCTATTGTAGAGAATCATGTTCTAAAAGTAGATTTCCTTTAGAGAACTTTGGTGAGTTTTCTTCTTAATCTTCAGGGGTCAACTTGGATCAAACTAGGGCTTCTGAGAATTTTCCAGGCATGGTTCCTCTCCTGTAGTTGTTAACTTAAAGATGTATTTATTATCATCCTTTATGGCGATGCAAATCCAGGCAAAAGCATGTATCAAACCCTTACGATTTGCCAGAGGTCAAGCTAAGCAGTGAAGAAACAGAGAAACTGTAAGGTAATGATGACAAATGGTAGACACAGAATGAGAACACAATGTGAAAAGCATTTTAATAAAGCGATGAGTGACATTCCAGAGAGCCCAGGGAAGATTAGAATTACAGAGCAGGTAGTGAAGCAGGGGACGAGAATGACACAGCTGATGTAAAGAATTATCTGGAGCTGGGGTGCAGTGGCTCACACCTGTCATCCAAGCACTTTGGGAGGCCGAGGCAGGAGAAAGACTTGAGGCCAGGAGTTCAAGACTAGCCTAGACAACATAAGGAGACCCCCATCTCTACAAAAGTTTTTTTAAAAATTAGCCAGGTGTGGTGGTGCGTGCCTGTGGTCCCAGTTACTTAAGAGGCTGAGGCATGGGGATCGTTTGAGCCCAGGAGTTCCAGGCTGCAGTGAGCCATGATCACACCACTGCACTCCAGCCTCGGTGACAGAGCAAGAAACCATCTCAGAAAAAAAGAAAAAAAAAAGTTATCTGGGAATAATGAAAAGTTTGGTATGATGAGGCTGAGAGTCCAGAAAGGTGCTAAGAGGGTAGGTTGGGGCTGGGCCTGGTGGCTCATGCATATAATCCCAGCACTTTGGGAGACGAAGGCAGTCAGATCACTTGAGGTCAGGCATTCAAGACCAGCCTGGTCAACATGGTGAAGCCCTGCCTCTACTAAAAATACAAAAATTAGCCAAGTGTGGTGGCACACACCTGTAATCCCAGCTACTTGGGAGGCTGAGGCACAAAAATTGCTTGACCCGGGAGGTGGAGCCTGGCCAACAGAGTGAGACTCCATCTCAAAAACAAAAAGAGGTTAGGTTGGATAAGTAAGTGAAGGCCAAATCATAAGACCTATGATGAAGTTGGGGCTGTATTCTGTAAGCCACGAAGAGTCATCAAAAGCCTCACTTGTAAGAACTAGTTATTGAATGAGAACCTGTGAGTAGAGAACATTTACCACTTGGCCTTTGCTTTATCAAGATCTTGGCAGCATGACCATGCAGAAACAAAGGGATGTGTCACCAGGATTCCTCTCTCATGCAGGGCTGTGTTAGGACACACGTATTTCATTAGAGATTGTTTGGAAAGTCACCTCTTACCCCCACTCTAGAACAATTTACATTAGAGAAAGGTTTTCTTACAGTGACCTCACACACACCCTTTTGAGGAGAAATGAAAAGCTGTAGTTTAACAACCGCCTTACACGTAAGAATGAAGGAACCAAATGTGCAAATTTAGAATGACGTTGCATTGGGCTGACCGTAAAGTACCCTCCATCCCCAGAGCACTGCTAATGCGGAGAATGTGGTTTGTTATACAAGACCTACTGGGTAGCTGTTTATTTAGTAGAAATAGTGTATGCTGGTTACAAGAATGGAAAAGAGAATAAAACTAAAATTACTATTATCAATTACATCCAAAAGGCACACAAAAAAATAACCACAAGGTGTATATCTCAAGGTCAGAAGGCCAAAATAAAGAGCCAAGTTCGTTCTTTCTTCATCTCCTTTCAGTTCATTCTCCCTGCTGTCACCCCACGCATATACTCATGCTTCCTTAAAGTCTGTCCTTGGGCCAGTGGTTCTTAAATAACTCTTACGTCAATAGAGGATGCTTTCAGTTGCCAATACCAGAGACCCCACTTCAAACTTATCTTCAGGATTGGAGAAGCACCTAGCTTGTTTAATTTGAACGTCCTGCTCAGGGGCAGTCATGGTCAGTCGATCCCTCGCCAGAATGTTATCAGAGACCCACCAGTCTCTTTCCATCTTTTCACTTTGCCCCCAGTGCTTTATACTGAGTCTGGTCCATGGCCCTTGTGGAAATAACAGGAAGGTGACCTAAAGTAATGGGGACTATGGGCATCCTTGTTCACCAGTGGAGAGGGGGTGTTTGCCCCTGACAACCAACTGACCAAAGTTACTGTTCGCCTTGCCGGGACCACCCTGAGCCAATCCCTATAGTCCGGGAAATACCACGGTGGATTGGTTTAGACTTGGATTACCAAAACCCATCCGTGTAGGAAGATTGGGGCGGGGGTGTCACTGTGGCTATACATGCTCTTCAACAAGGAGGGAAGAAATGGATGTTGGAGAGAATATTCACATGTCTCCTTCAGGCCTCCGAGAGTCTCATAAGAGCAATGTGCTATCTCCCTGTGCATTAATTTTGCATTTGATTTTTGGAGGATTCACTAACCCACTGAGGACTGTCATTCTTTTTTTTTTTCTTCAGCTTCATTGAGGTATAATTGACAAATAAAAATTGTATATATTCGAGGTGTACAACAGATGGTTTGATATATGTGTACGTTGGGAAATGATTGCCACGACCAAGCTAAATAACTTATCCATCACTTCACAGTTACCCTCACGTGTGTGGAGAGAACACTTAAGATCTACTCTCAGCACATTTCAAGTACACCAATACATTGTTATTAACTATAATCACCATGCTGTACATTAGCTCTCCAGAACTTACTCATCTTAAAACTGAAAGGTTATACCTTTGACCAACTTCTTACTATTTTTCTCACTTCTCAACCCCTGGTAACCACCCTTCTCTTTGTTTCTGAGTTTGACTTTTTCTAGATTCACATACAAATCAGATCTTGCGGTGTTGTCTTTCTGTGCCTGGCTTATTTGGCCCAATGTGATGTCTTCCAGGTTCGTCCTTGTTGTCACCAATGGCAAGATTTCGTGTTTTATAGCTGAACAGTATTCCATTGTGGATTTGTACCACATTTTCTTTATCCATTCCTCCGTTGATGGACACGTAGGTTGATTCCGTATCTTGGTTGTTGTAAATGATGCTGCAGTGAACATGGCAATGCAGATGTCTCTTCAACATACTGATGTTATCTCCTCTGGATGTATATACCCAGTATTGGGATTGCTGGGTCATAGGACCATTCTATATTTTTGAATTTTTTGAGGAATCCCCATACTGTTTTCCATAATGGCTACACCATTTTACATTCCTACCAAGACTGTAAAGACTAAAGACCATTATTTACCTTAGAAAAGCATTGCTTCCCAGAGGCAGATGTGCACCTCATTCCTAGATTTCAGCATTCTCTGGTACTGTTTATCCATTCAGGAGGAACTACAGTCATCAGACACTGGAGATAAATTGTGGTTTTAAGCTTTTACTTCATAATTTTTACAGATGATCTAGAGACAGGCCAAGTAATAATTTGTAAATAATTGATTTTAAACATTCAGCTCATTCTTTAAAAAAACTCATAGCCCAAATGTTTTGTTTTGTTTTGTTTTTCCCATTGGGAAAGGACAGGGAAATGTGGCTTCCAGCTCCTGTGCCCCGGATGTTGTTATATTTTACCATGTCTTTCACATCATCCTCCCATCGTTGGTTGCCGTCCATCTTTTCATAGACGGCGAGGTACCAAGAGAAAGGTAATTTAGCCAGACCTGTCAGGACAGCCTCACTTCGTGGAGCCCAGGCGAAGTTTTCCAATAACAGCTGTTCTCCCAACTGGAATATACCCACAAGCAACAATGCCGCCAGTCATCTCATGTTGCGGTTTTAAAAGAAAGGGTTTGCCAGAAGTACTGGGCAGGTTTAGCAGCTGTTCTACCTGGAAGAAGGAAAGGTTCTTGACCTGTGAAGGACCCTTTAGCATTGTCTGTCTATGTGCTGATCAGTTTTAAGTAAACCCTGCACTGAAGCAATGAAGAAAGACACTGGCCAAGTCAGCATGCTGTTGCCTCACTCCCCATCACCACCGTGAAGCCTCCTCTTTAAACACAAGGCCCAGAGAGGATCCAAGATGTTGCCAAGACCATCTGTAGCCACCAGCCACGCACGGGTGGGGTCATGTTTCTTAGCCCACAGCAACACAGATGATAGGCCTGGTTCTTAATCTGGACAGCCTTCACACAGCACCAGATAACCGAATGCTAATTTTCCTTTCCATTTACCTTAAATCTCAACAGTAACACAACTAAAAATAAAAAAGACACCGTGGAATGGGTCCCGTTTGTTCCACAAAAGAACTTTTCCCCAGGTGTGGCCTCCCTTGAAAAATGGCTGCACCCTTGGCTTTCTTTGTGTGACTGATTTGCAAATCCATTAGTCACATTCACCTTTGGCTAAAGACTATGGGATAGTTGATTTATTTTGGATGATGCAGGATTTTTCAAGAGACGTTTTCATATATTTAGCCCAACTGCTTGACCAGAAGAAACAAAGTCATAAGTATCTATACAGGATTACAGAAAATGGAATTGTAGCTTCAGCTACAAAGCAGCTCAGCCAGTTCATGGAGACTTGTCACAGGTTGGTGACTGAGAAGGGTCTGCCTGAAACACTTGTATGTCCAGGTCCAGCTAAGCATATGCATGTCAGCCTCAGCCGCTGGGGTCCCCACCTGCTCCTGTGGCATCACGTGGCTCAAATGGCATCTTTACTATGAGTGTGGAGACACTGGGCACCAGCACCTGCACAGGCAGATGGTGAAAGGCCTCAACTCTCTAGTAATGAGGATGGCAGCCATATGCTTTCTCATGCATCGAACTCAGCCTCCAACCTACAATACCATAATGATGACATGTGGGAAAGTCTAGATCCCATGCCACATGCCAGTTAAAATACACGCACTGGAAAAGGGAGGGGAGCTTCGCTGCACACACATGACTTTTTTTCTGTGGCCTTTTCTGCATCTACCCAGGACTTCATTGCTAATACTGCCTCCCTCCATGTGGGATGAGGTGGGAGAAGGATGATAGGAAAATACTTCCACCCGTTTGCTGTGGCAGGGCTAGACTCCAAAGTGCCCAGGACTGCTAATTCATTCACCCCTTCGTGACAGCTTATTTACCCACACCCCACCTTATTTCCAGAAGGACTCCAAGTAGCTCAAGAAAGGAATAAAGAGCCATAGTTAAAAAATAATTTCTCCAAGTCCTCTGGCTCTCTCCATGGGCTGGACTGAACTTTGAGTGACTCACCCATGGTCTGAAGTCCAAGAAACAAATACGCTAGGCTGAGATCTGGAGACTGTTCTATTTGCAGTTCTTACGGAGGAGGTTACTGTGTTCTCCACTGATTGGGCGTTGTGTTTTCCCAGGGAGACGGCCTGAAGCAGGCACCTGCATCCACTTTATTCTTTTCCTCTTTGTGAGTCTTGCACGGGCCGTCAGCCTGTTTGGGAACTGTGGCAGGACATGGAGGTCAGCCTGTGCCAAGCACCTTGAACCCTCATTATCTTTAATTAGTGTTTAGGAGGTTAATCGGTGGCGAAGCTCATCTTTCTTTAATTACTCCAGCAGTTCAGTCGGGGAGTCCTTGTAGCCAGCTTTGAATTCTTCTGTTTGTTTGGATGCTTATTTGAATTTGTAAAGTTGGATGTTTATGGCCCAGACCTAGACCCTGTGTGCGTTGAAGAAAGTGTTAGGAAAAGAGGAGAGACCAGTATGGGGAAGGTTATTTTTATTGCAATTAATTTGCAGCCTAATGAGCCCAGAACGTTTGCAGTTTTAAAAGTGCATCACAGTCACGTGAGAGATATCAGTAATTCAAACTCGATGCACATCTTTTTAAGCTCCAATGAGCACATTTGTTTTATTTTTCATACAAGGATAAATTCACATTCAAATAATTAGTTGATTAAAACATATTATTAGGTCTCTACTCCATGTCTTGACATATTAGGTGCTTTGTCCAGTCACATTTAATTTTCAGTGTTGTACATAATAAAGCTATCAACCTTGGGAAATTATATTCCAGCCCAAAGGCTTTCTTCAGAAACTCTCCTTAATGCCTGGCCGACATTTCCTTTTCTTTCTTTTCTATCACCTTATGCTCATTCTCTCCTCTATTTCTTTTCAGTGACGACCAGACACTTTAAAGATGATCTGTATTTACCTTTGTATAAGGATCCTTCCCACCCTCCATTGCTTTCCTTCCTCCTCACTTCCACCTACTTGTTCCTTAAATGCAGCCGTTGTTCTCATGCTTCACGGAAGGGTGAACTTTGGCTGAAGTCACGATTTCCACTCAACAGGACAGTAAGTCTCAGCCACATTGTGCCTCTGTCTGCAAAGTGTCCACTGCTCTTTGGCAAAGTTAGGATGTAGCCTTGGTTATCCTTTGGCCCTGGAGATGGTGTTGTCAACAAAGCAGCTCCCTTAGAGCGGGTTTTAGAGGGTCAGCAGGCCAGCGCCTCCCTTCCCCTTCCAGGAAGAAGCGGAATCTCAGACATGGTTTCAGGGAGGTGCTCCCAGGAGCCTCTGGCAGGAGAAAGGCCTTGTGGCCCTGCCATTTCCATCTTTGTCTTTGCTTTTGTACTTTGGTCCAGCCTGTGTTGACTCTTTCATCTCTTTGCTGCTTCAGTCCTTCAACAAATCGTTTTTGAGCATCCACTGTGTACCAGGCACTGTTTTGGGTGCCAAGCATATAATTGTAAAAAACAAACAAACAAAAAAAAAAAGGCAAAATTCCTGCCCTCATAGAACTTACATTCCAGTGAGGAACACAGACAGTACACACAAACGATGTCGTGAAAAGTATGACACGGAAAAGCCAAGCTAGATGTGGGTGCAGACAGTGATGAGGGGAGGGTTTCTGGGAAGCTGGTCAGGGGAGTCTGGTCCGAGTGAACTGAGGGAGAGAGACTTGTCCATGGGAAGAACATCCCAGGCTGAGGGAAAGCATATGCAAAGGGCCTGAGGCGGGAAACCGGAGTGATCCGGGAACTTGCAAGGACGGCCATTTGGCTGGAGCAGAGGGAGGGAGGGAAGCACAGTAGGAAATAGCATCGGGAGGAAGCCAGCGTCCTTGCGTTTACTGTATGATTCTGAGTAGGTAAGCAGCATGGTCCTGTTTGTGGATGTAGAATTTTAACAGAACTTTTTGCTTATAAAGCTGCATCTTTGTGGTTAACTCAGTGCTTCCCTGCTATAGTATGTTTTCTCCGTTTCCCAAATGCCCCTATTTGTAAATGCACAGAGCCTAGACTATCCTTCACTTGGTTTGTGACACCCAGGCCTTTTCAACCCGTGGCACAGCATTTCGCTTGGGGCCTCTCCAGGTCAGCCAGGTGCCCTGCTAATTTATCTGTTCCTAGCAGCCCCGTGACTCCAACCTGACCTTTTCATAGGCTTGCCGACAGGACCACGGAGCTCAGCCTTGCAAGTCGTGGAATGAGGTAATGGTTTCCATATGTGCCGGGGCTGTCATTCAAATTCTTTGCCTGCTCAGCTAATGAGGTCAGAATGGCTCTGCCTGCAGTGGACAGCCTCTCCCTCGGCTAGTGTGCCTGCAGGAGATGCTGGAGGAAGTCTCCCCACCCGCTTTCAAGGAAGCTTGGCGAGATAGCATTGCTCTGTGCTGCTCACAAAGGGATAACTGCAGAAACACATGAAATAAAAGGGAATAGAAGGGAAGAGACAGACTGACATTTTTTATTTAAACCTTTTATTTGGAGATAATTGTGGCTTCATAGGCAGTTGTAAAAAATAATAGAAAGCTCACATGTACCCTTTACTCAGTTTCTTTAATGGCAGCATCTTACAAAACTATAGTGTCACAACCAGGAAACTGACATTGACAACGGTCAACACAAAACACCCATCACCACAAGAACCGCTTCCCCCCCGCCACCCCACCATTGTGCTTTTCCAGCTACCCCTACTTTCTACTCACTCCTTAACTCCTGGCAACCATTAATCTGTTCCCCATTTCTGTGATTTTTGTCATTTCAAGAATGGCATATACGTGGAATCGTATAACGTGGAACCTTTTGTTAGTGACATTTTCTGTCAGCATAATTCTCTGGCGTTTCATCCAGGTTGTTGCATGTGTCTGTAGTTTCTTCCTGTTTACTGCTGAGTAATATTCCACCTCACACATGTACCACACTTTGCTTAACCATTCACCCGTTGAAGGAGATCTGGATTTCCAGTTTTTGCTCTTATAAATAAAACTAGTACAAACATTTGTTTACTGGCTTTTATGTCAATATTAGGTCTTAATTTTTCTTGGATAAGTGTCCAGGAGTACAATAGCTGGGTTTATAGTAGATTCATATTTAGTTTTAGTTTTAGGTTTTTTGTTTTTTTTTTCAATAGCAACCATGTGTATTTAGCTCATGATTCTGTGGGTTGACAGTTTGGGCTGCACATTAGTGGAGGGTTACCTGATTTGTGTGTGTGAGAGACATAATTCAAACACATAAACTTCACCATTTTAAAGTGTATAATTCAGTGGTTTTTAGTGTTTTCACAAGGCTGTGGTATGTTTGGTTTTTAAACAAACTGCCAAGCTGTTTTTCAGAGTGGGCATACCATTTTATATTTTCATCATGATGCATGAGTGATCTAGTTTTTCTATGTCCTTGCCAGCCATTCAGTGCTGTCTTTTTTTTTTTTTTTTTTTAATTTTAGCTATTGGGATTGCTGTTTAGTGATCTCTCTTTGTGGTTTTAGTCTGCATTTTCCTAATGGTTAATGATGTTGAACATCTTTTCATGTGTTTATTTGCCAACTGTAGTCTCTCTGGTGAAACATCTTTTCATGGCTTTTGACCATTTTCTAATTGGATTCTTTGTTTTGTTTTGTTTTATATTGAGTTTTGAGAGTTATTTATATATTCGAGATATCAGTTCTTTGTGAGACATATGGCTTACAAATATTTTCTCCCATTCTGTACCTTGTTCTTTCAGCTTCGTAATAGGGTCTTTCATAGAAGAAAAGTTAATTTTAGTGAAGTCCAAATATCAGTTTTTCTTTGTGAATTATGTTTTTGGTGTCAAGTCTAAGAGAACTCTGCTTAACCCTAGATTTCAAAGATACTCTCCTGTTTTTTTCCCTAAAAGTTGTATAGTTTTATATTTTACTTTCAAGTATGTATGTTGAGTTAATTTTTGTGTAAGGTATGAGACTTAGATCAAAGTTCCTTTTTTTCTGTGCATATATAGTTGCTCCAGCACCATTTGTCAAAAAGGCTTTCTTCCACTGAATTGCTTTTGCACCTTCATCAAAAATCAGATGGGTATGTTTATGTGGGTCTGTTTCTGGGTTCTGTCTTCTATTCTATTCATCTGTTTATTTGGATGACACGCTGTCTTGCTTATTGTAACTATATCATAAGTCTTGAAATCAGATACACTGATTTCTTCCATTTCATTCTTCTTTTCCAAAATTTTAACAATTGTTCTTTTACCTTTCCATATATACTTTTTGGAATAGTCTTATCTGTAACTACAAAAAATGGTTGAGATTTTGACAGGAATTGCTTTAAATCTGTATATCAATTTGGGGAGAATTAACATCTTTACTATGCTGTGTTTTCCAATCCATGAAAATGGCAAGTCTCTCCGTTTGTTTAGATTTTCTTTGATTTCTTTCATCAGCATTGTGTAGCTTTTAGCACACAAATTTCGTAAATGTTTTGCTCTGTTTATGCCTCAGTATTTCATATATTTTTGAACAATCACAAATTGCATTGTATTTTAAATTTTTAGGATCTGTGTGTTCATTGATAATACATAGAAATACAACTGATTTTTATATGTTGATCTTACATCATGTAACTTTGATGAACTAACTTATTAGTACTAGGAGTTTTATATCCATACAGAAATGTATATACATATTTATGTATGCGTATGTCCATACAGAAATATATATACATATTTATGTGTGCATATATATGTATTTCTTGGGATTTTCCGGACAATCATGTCATCTGCAAATAGCTACAATTTTATTACTTCCTTTCTGGTCCCTGTATTTTTTATTTCCTTTTCCTGTGTTATTTGCACTAGCTAGAACTTCTAGCACTGTGTTGAATAAAAGTGGTGAAAATGGTCATCCTTGCCTTGTTCCCAGTATTTGGGAGAAAGCATTGAACTTTCTATCATAAAGTGTGGTGCTGGCTGTAGGTTTTTTTGTAGATGCTCTTTGTCAAGTTGGGGAAGTTATTTTCTTAATTTGCTAAGAGATTTTTTGTCTGTTTTTAACTCATGAATGGGTGTTGAATTTTGTAAAATGCTTTATCTTCATGAACTGATAGGATTGTGTGGTTTTTTTTCCTCTTTAGCCTGTTAACATGGTAGATTACATTGATTTCTGGATATTGAACCATCCTTGTATCTCTGTAATCTCCACTTGGTTGTGTTGTGTAATTCTTGTTATATGTTTATGAATTGCACTTACTAATGTCAGGTTTTTTGCATCTATGTTTGTAAGGTACATTGGACTGGGGCTTTCTTTTTTTGTAATGTCTCTGTATGGACTGGTATGGTATAACAATGGCTTCATAAATAAATTGGGAAGTGTGCTTTCCTTTTCTGTTTTCTGGAAGAGATTATGTAGAACTGGTGGTAAGTCTTTAAACTTTTGGTAAAATTCTCCAGTGAGGCCATATAAATTCAACTTCCTTAATATTTAGAGAGCTATTACAATTATTTCAAATTGTGTGATTTTTGGTAGTCTTGTTTTTCGAGGAATTGGTCCATTTCATCTGGTTTGTCAAATACATGTGTAGAATTGTTTCTAGTATCCCACAGTTATCTTTTTGATATCTGCAAGGTCTGAGTAATATCTCACTTAATTCCTAATATTGGTAATGTGTGTCTTCTCTTTTTTTTTCTTTGTAAGTATTGCTAGAGGTTTGTTAATTTTATTGTTCTTTTCAAATAAGAAGCTCTTTATCAACTTTTTTATTGTTTCTCTGTTTTTAACCTATCAGTTTTTATTCCTTATGATTTCCTTCTGCTTGCTTTGGGTTTATTTTGCTCTTCTTTTCTAGTTTCTTCATGTGAGAACTTGGAATTTTTTTATTTTTTTAATATATAGATGAACTGCTGTGAATTTCCCTCTCAGCACTGTTTTAACTGTGTACACAAATTTTAGTGTATTTTCTTTTTCATTTAGTTCAGTAACTTTCATATTTGTCTTAAGGCTTTTTCTTTATCCCTTATTATTTGGAAGTGTGTTATTAATTTCCAAGTGTTTGAAGATTTTTCTGTTATCTTTTTTATTTATTTCTAGTTTGATTCCATTGTGTTTGTAACATGTATCGTGTATAACTTTTAAGTGTGTTGAAGTTTGTTTGATGGCCCAGAATATTCTATTTCTTGTTATATATTCCATGTGCACATGGAAAGAATGTGCATTCTGTTGTTATTAGGTAGAGTGTGCCGTGAATATATCCTGTTGGTTGATGGTGTTCGGCAGTTCTTTAAATTTTATTGATGATTTTCAGTTTGTGCTACCCATTGTTGAATGAGGGATATTGAAAAATTCAACTATAATTGTGAATTTGTCTATTTCTTCTTTCAGTTCTATCAGTTTTAGCTTCACATATTTTGCAGCCCTGTTACTTGGTGCATAGATATTTAGGATTGCTATGTATTCTGAATGGATTGATCCTTTTGTCATTACATAATGTCCTTCATTTTTTCCAGTAAATTACTTTGCTCTAAAACCTACTTTATCTAATATTAATATAGTTACTTAGGCTTTATTTTGATTAATGTTTGCATGATGTATCTTTTCCATCATTTTCTATCTGCCTATATCATTATATTTGAAGCGAGTTTCTAAAAGGCAGTATGTAATCAGCTCATGTTTTTAAATTCACTATGTCATTCTGTATCTTTTAATTGGCATATTTATACCATTTATATTTAATTTATTGCTGATATATTGGGGCATAAGTCTGCCATTTTATCTTTTTTTTCTGTTTGTTCTGTTTTTCATTTCTCTGTTTTCTTTTTCCTGTCTTGTGGATTATGCAGACATTTTTTAGAATTCCATTTTGATTTATCTGTTTTGAGTCCATCTTTTACTCTAGATTTTTTTTACTGGTTGCCATTACATATATGTATATATATCTCTTATCACAGTCATTTTACCAATTTGAGTGAAGTACAGAAACATTGCCTCTTTTTATATCTCTATTCCCCACTCCCATTTATAATATTATCTTAAGTATTTTCTTTACACACATTTATTTTATTTTATTTTATTTTATGAGATAGGCTGTTGCCCAGGCTGGAGGGCAGTGGTGGGATCATGGCCCACTGCAGCCTCAACCTCTCAGGCTCTCAGGTGGGAGGATTGCTATCCTCCCACCTCAGCCATCTGAGCAGCTGGAACTACAGGTACATACCACCACACCTGGCTAATTTTTAAAAAAAAAAATTTATAGAGACAAGGTCTCACCATGTTGCCCAGGCTGATCCTGAACTTCTGGACTCAAGAAATCTGCCCACTTTGTCCTCCCAAAGTGCTGGGATTACAGGTGTGAGCCATCACACCTAGCTCTACATACATTTAAAACCATATCAGACAATGTATAATTTTTGTTTTAACTCATCAAGCATAATTTGGAGAAATCAAGAGCAAAAGAAAAGCTTCTCATATTTACCCATATTTTTGCTTACTGTATTCTTTCTTTTTTATGTTCCAAGATTTCTTCTTTTATCATTTCCTTTTTGTTTCTAGAACTTTCTTTATTATTATTTTTTATTTTTTGAGATGGAGTCTTAACTCTGTTGCCCAGGCTAGAGTGTGGTGGTGTGATCTCGGCTCACTGCAACCTCTGCATTCTGGGGTTCAAGTGATTCTCCTGCCTCAGCCTCCTAAGTAGCTGGTATTACAGGTGTACACCACTATGCCCAGCTAATTTTTTTTTGAGACGGAGTCTCACTCTGTCGCCCAGGCTGGAGTGCAGTGGCGTGATCTCAGCTCACTGCAGCCTCCACCTCCTGGGTTCAAGCATTTCTTCTGCCTCAGCCTCCCAAGTAACTGAGATTACGGACACCTGCCAACATGCCTGGCTATTTTTTGTATTTTTAGTAGAGACAAGTTTTCTCCGCATTGGCCAGGCTGGTCTCGAACTCCTGACCTCAGGTGATCCACCTGCCTCGGCCTCCCAAAGTGCTGGGATTACAGGTGTGAGCCACCGTGCCCAGCCAATCTTTGTATTTTTAGTAGAGACAGGGTTTCACCATGTTGGCCAGGCTGTTCTTGAACTCCTGACCTCAAGTGATCCTCCTGCCTTGGCCTCCCAAAATGCTGGGATTACAGGTATGAGCCACTGTGCCCCGCCTGACAGAACTTTATTTAGCTATTCTTGTAAGACAGTTCTGGTGGTGACAAATTTTCTTAGTTTTCCTTCCATTCGAGAGATTTCTTTTCATTCCTGAAAGATATTTTCACTGGGTTGACAGTTCTGTTCTTTCAGCACCTGAAAAATGCCGTGCCACTTGCTCTAGCCTCCATGGTTTCTGATGGGAAATCCACTGTCAGCCTCCGTGGTTTTCCTCTATTGGTGTCATTTCTCTTTGGCTGCCTTCGGAATCCTTGTTGTTAGTTTTCGGCGGTGTAATTAAAGTCTGTCTTGGTGTGGATTTCTTTGGGTTTATCACCTTTAGAGTTTGCTCTGTAAGTTTATATTGTTCATCAAAATTGAGACATTTTCAGCCATTATTTCTACTGCTTTTTTAGTCCTGCCGTATTTCTCCTCTTTTTCTGAGACTCTGAAGACATGAATGTTAGATCTTCTATTATACTCTTACAGGCTCCTGAGGCTCTGTTAATTTTCGTAGTCTATTTTGTCTCTACTACTCAGACTGGGTAATTTCTACTGTTCTGTTTTTCAGTTCACTGACTATTTCCTCTGTCCCATGCGTTCTGCTGTTGAGCCCATCCACTAAGGTTTTTATTACAGTTGTTATATTTTTCCATTCTAAAATTTTACATTTGTTCTTCATGTCTTATATTTCTTTGCTGTGGCTTTCTATTTTTTTTGTTTCAGTGTGTTGATAATTACTTATTGAAGCATTTTTACCATGACTACTTTAAAATCTTTGTCAGACAATTCCACTGTTTCTGACATCTTGGTGTTAGCATCTATTGATCATTTTTATTTTTCTCCCTGTTTGAGATCTTCCTGGTTTATGGTAAAATAAGTGATTTTCAAATGAAACCTGGACATTTTGGCTATTCTGCAATGGACTCTGGATTTCATGGCAGCCTGGCTCCTGCCAGGTAGAGGTAATCCAGATTCACTAATGGCCTCTGTTTATGTGTTCAGGGTAGGGATGGCAGCTCCTGCTCTCCAGGTGCAGGGGTCCTGATTCTGCATGAGACCTTTTCTGACATCACCCAGTAAAGAGGGAAAAGGATGTCTTTGCATTTCACTGGGTTGGGGATGGAAGTCTAGTCATCCGAAGTGATCTCTGCTGACACCCCAGCAGGGAGGGGGCCTTACTGGCTGACTGGGATGAAAGTCCAGGCTCCCTCCTTGGTCTTCTTTGTCACCTCCCCATAAGGGTGTTGGAGAGCCTCATAACAGCCTCCTGAGGGAAGAAGTCTAAGATCACCACTAGGTCTTCGCTGGCATGGGTGGGAGGGGCCACCCTGTTCTCTCGGGTATCTGGCTGCAGGTGAGTAGTTCAGGCCTAAACGTTTTCTGTCTTGCTAGGCTGCCTCTTTCCTGTTCCTTTGTCTGGAGAGAAAAGGCATTTGCTAGGCTCTTTTATTCATACCTGTGGACATCCAGAATCGTCCCCTGCCTCCACTAGCAAAACCTTGTCCAGGACAGAGGAAATCAAGCACTGTGCTGCTACAAGCCTCTGTCCTCTCCAGTGCCCCATTTTTATTATTAGAGGAAAGTTGGGTCCAGGGAGGACTGGAGGAACCTGCTGTTTATTTTTGGAACGGAATTTGTAGTAGGGTTAGTTAACCTTGAACCCTATGGTGTCTTCAGCCGGAATATCCCCCAAACTGTTCCATGTAACCTGAATTCTTAAAAAAAATTACAATGTTTCATCTCCATAAATCCACAAACACTGCTCACAGTATCTTCCTGAGTTTGCAGAGGGCTAGTCTCTCTGGAAGAGAATAGGGACAGTGTCCATATTCTGGCATTTTAAAAGAATAATACAGAGGAATTTATCTTGGCCACTATTGGAAAACTTAGTGTGTTCTGAGCTCAGTGCTGGGCATTATGGACAGACAGAGACAAATGATGAAGGATTGAGTTGTGGAGATGCAACGTAAGAAGAGAGTCACACCACGAATCAGTGAATACAAAGCCCAAGTGCAATTTTACATATTGAACCATGTCCTCTGTTTTCAGCCCAGGATAGGTACTTTGAAAAACGTACAAAAAGTGTAAGACTTGGTTCCAGCTGAATGAAGCCTCTAGTTGAACACACAGATGGTGTGTGGGTGTTTTCCAGGAATCACCATGCACAGCGCTCCTTCTCAGTCTGCCGGCTCTCCAAGGTTTCTATAAGCTGAGTCCAAAGTGGCATCTGAGCTTTGGCCTCTCTCTGGTCCCTTGTCTTCTGAACACCTCAGAGGTACTCACAGGCCCCACATCTGAAACTGGATTCATTGTTGTTCCTGCTGAACCTTTTCCTCCTCCTGTGTTTGCATCTGGATGGTCAGCAAAGAGCCATCCATTGTTCAGGACCCAGCTTCAGTGCCGATTCTCTCCCTGCCCTTCTCCAAGTTCTTCACCCCTGCATGTCACCTCTCCTGAGCCTAGCACAGTCTCTGTAAGGGCATCATCACCTTATCGCATGGTAAGTGTCTGCACAGCGAGGTCACCTTGAGGACTGTGGGTTCATGAGCACAGAGGCTGTGTCTTGGGTACCTTGTTTCCAGCATTGGGTCTCACACACAGTAGGTGCAGTACAAATGCTGAATGAATGAGAGGTCAAGAAGTCATGTTTTTAAAAAGAAGATGCATATGGATTGGCAGAAAGGGGGAAGGGGAATCATGTACTACCGTCTAATAGAATGGAATTTCTGCAGGGCTCCTAGTTCCATGGTATATAAAATAAATATAACTCTTATTGAAGTTTTAGGCTGGAAAACTGATTTTGTTTTGTTATATTCTTGTGATTTTCCTTCATTACGTAAGTGTCTTTAACTGAGGTAAATTTTCAGATAAAACAAAGGCCTAGGTAGGTCTGGAATACACTTGAGCCCCAAAGGTTTTCATTTCCTAATGATAATGAGTCAAATAAGTTGCCAATTGAGGCTATGAAATATCATTCCGTTTAAAACAGGTTAGAATGTTAGCAGCCTGGTGGATTGGTCGATGGTTGGCCTTCCCCGAAGGACAGGGAACCTGGGACCAACTGTTTTTTCTTGAGGGCCCGTCACATCTGTGTTTTGCAGACTGCCCAGCAGCTAATTGAAAAATAAGTTTCTAAAACTACCTGCTTGTTTTTGGGTTTGTTGTAGTGTCAGCTGTGATTCCGATCAGCTGTAGCTATTGACAAGATCTAAAGTTCAGATTTGGAGTTCTTTGCTGTGTTCTCCACGCTCCCACTCTTTGGCAGTTACGCATGTGTGATTTTTGCAGGAATAGCTTTCTAACAGAAATGTGGACACAAGAGTTTATTTTTCTCCATCATAACTCAGCTGTCCACTTCTTCCTGAAACCGATCATTTTGCAAGGCAGGAGCATAACACCTTCTGTAGGATTTGTCAGCTTCTAAAAAGAACCTTTTTGTAAGGACTTGTATGAGCTTGGGTTTCACCATCATT
>NW_012106586.1:2852049-2859051 GCF_000951045.1 Mandrillus leucophaeus
ATACTAGACCTTTATCAGACATAATTTGCAAATATTTTCTCCCATTTTGTGCTTATCTTTTCATTTCCTTGATAATGACCTTTGATGCACAAAAGTTTTTAATTTTAATGAAGTCCCATTTATCTGTCCTTTATTTTGGTACTTGCATTTTGGTACTTGCATTTGGCCATTGCCAAAGCCAAGGTCATAAAGATTTACGCCTGTATTTTCCTCTAAGATTTATATTGTTCTAGCTCTTATATCTATGCTTTTAATTAATATTAATTTAAAAATTATAATTTATATGCCTCTGGGGTATGAAGTTATGTTTTGATACAGCTATACAATGTGAAATGATTAAATCAAGCTAATTAACATAGTCATCACTTCACCAACTTACCATTTTTTTGTGGTGAGACATTTGTAATTTACTCTTAATTATTCTGAAGTATATAACACATTATTATTGACTACAGTTACCCTATTGTGCAACAGATCTTAAAACTTAATCTTTTTGATGCATTCATGTCCTTTGTAGCAACATGGATGAAGCTGGAAACCATCATTCTGATCAAACTATCACAAGGACAGAAAGTCAAACACCGCATGTTCTCTCTCATAGATGGGAACTGAACAATGAGAACACCTAGACACAGGGCGGGGAACATCACACACCAGGGCCTATCATGGGGTAGGGGAATGGGGGAGGGATAGCATTAGGAGAAATACCTAATGTAAATGATGAGTTAATGCGTGCAGCAAACCAACACAGCACATGTGTACATATGTAACAAACCTGCACGTTGTGCACATATACCCTAGAACTTAAAGTATAAAAAAAAAAAACTTACTCCTTTTGTCTAATTGAAATTTTGTACCCTTTGACCAACAGTTTCCCATTCCTTCACTCTTCCACTCTCAACCCCAGCCTCTGGTAACCATCATTGTACTTTCTACTTCTATGAGTTCAACTTTTTAAGATTCCATATATAAATGAGATCATGCAGCACTTGTCTTACTGTGCCTGGCTTATTTCATTTAGCATAGTGTCCTCTTGGTTTATCCATGTTATAGGAAATAACAGGATGTCCTTTTTAAGGCTGAACAGTATTCCATTTGTGTTTGTGTGTGTGTGTGTGTATGTGTGTGTATATATATATATTATATACACACCACAGTTTCTTCATCCCCTCATTCATTGATGGACGCCTAGGTTAGTTTCATATCATGGCTATTACGAATAATGCTGCAGAGGAGCACAGATATCCCTTCAGCATACTGATTTCCACTCCTTTGAATTATATACCCAGAAGTGAGATTGCTGGATCATATGATAGTTCTATTTTTAATTTTTTGGAGGAACTTCCACTGTTTTCCATAGTAGCTATACTAATTTATTTTCCCATCAACAGTGTACAGGGGTTCCTTTTTCTCTGCATTCTCACCAATACTTATTAGCTTTCTTTTTTTTTTTTTTTTTTTTTAAATAATAACCGTTCCAACATATGTGAGGTAATACTCATTGTGATTTTAATTGGCCTTTCTCTGATGATTAGTTGTTTGAGCATTTTTCATATACCTGTTTGTCATTTGTATATCTTCTTTTAAGAAATGTCTATTCAGGTCCTTTGTTCTTCTTTTAATTGAGTTATGTTTTCTTGATACTGTTTGAGTTCCTTTTGTATTTTGGATATTAACCTCTTATCAGATGTATAGCTTGCAAATATTTTTTCCCACTCTGTAGGTTGTCTCTTCACTCTGTTGATTGTTTCCTCTGCTGTGCAGAAGCTTTATTGTTTGATGTCATCCCATTTGTCTGTTTTTGCTTTTGCTGCCTGTGCTTTCAGAGTTATATTGAAAAAATTACTGTCCAGACCAGTGTCTTAGATCTTTCCCCTATCTTCCTCCAGTAGTTTTAGTTTCAATTTGTATATATAAGTCTTTAATTCATTTTGAGTTGTTTTTGTATATGGTGTGAGATAAGGATCAAGTTTCATTCTTCTGCATGTGAATATCCAGTTTTCCAACACCATTTATTAAAGATGTTGCTTTTTCTTCATTGTGTGTTATTAGCACCTTTATTGAAAATCAATTGACCATAAATGCATGGGTTTATTTCTGGGCATTCTATCCTGTTCCGTTGGTCAATGCGTCTGTTTTTATGTCAGTACCATGCCATTTTATTTGCAATAGCTTTATAACATATTTTGAATACAGGGAGTGTGATGCCTTCAGTCTTTTTCTTACTACTCAAGATGGTTTTGGCTATTGAGGGTCTTTTGTGGTTCCATATAAACTTAAGGATTTTTTTCTCTTTCTGTGAAAAATGACATTGCCATTTTGATAGGGATTGCATTGAATCTGTAGATCACTTTGTGTAGTATGACTATTTTAACAATAGTGTTGTTTTACAGTTCATGAACACGGGATAGCATTCCATTTACTTGTATTTTCTTCAATTCTTTGATCAGTGTTTTGTAGTTTTCTCTATGCAGGTCTTTTACCCCTTGGTTAAATTTACACATCAGTATTTTGTGTTGTTGTTGCACTTGTAAATGGAATTGCTTTCTTAATTTCATTTTTGGATAGTTCATTATTAATATATAAAAACACTACCCATTTCTGTATGTTGATCTTGTATCCTGCAACCTTACTAAATTTATTAGTTCTAAACAGTTTTTTGGTGGAGTCTTTAGGATTTTCTAAACATAAGATTATGTGTACCAACAAACAGAGATAAATTTGCTTTTTCCTTTCCTATCAGAATGCTTTTTTTTACCCTCTTGCCTAATGGCTCTGGCTGGGACTTTCAGTTCTATGTTGAAAAGAATTGGCAAGAGTGGGCATCCTTGTCTTGTTTCTAATCTTAGAGGAAAAGCTTTCAACTTTTCACCATTGAATATGATGTTAGCTATGGGTTTTGTCATATATCCTTTATTGTGTTGAGATATATTCCCTCTATACCTAATCTGTTGAGTTTTATCATGAAGAGGTGTCGAATAGTTTTTCTGCATCTATTAAGATGATCACATGGTTTTTATATTTCATTTTGTTAATGTGGTGTGTTTATATATTTGTGTATATTAAACCAGGCACAAATCCCACACGACCATGGTGAATGATAGTTTCAATGTGTTGTTGAGTTCAGTTTGCTAATATTTTGTTGAGGACTTTTGTATCTATAGTCATCAGAGATATTAGCCTGTAAGTTTTTTTCTTGTGATGTCCTTGTCTGGCTTTGATATCAGGGTAATGCTGACTTTGTAAAATGGGTTTGGAAGTATCCCTTCCACTTCAGTATTTTGGAAAAGTTTGATAATTGGTATTAGTTCTTTAAGTGTTTGGTAGAATTCAGAAGAGCAGCCATCAGGTCTTGGCCTTTTCTTTGATGGGAGATTTTTTACTAGAGATCCACTCTCCTTCCTTGCTATTGGTCAGTTGTGATAGGCTGTAAGTGTCTAGGAACTTATCATTTCTTCTAGATTATCCAATTTGTTGCCATATGATTGTTCGTAGTAATGTCTAGTGACCCTTTACATTTCTGTGGTTATCTGTTATAGTGTCTCAACTTTCAATTCTCACTTTATTTGAGTCTTCCCTTTTTTTCCTAGTCAGTCTAGCTAGGAGTTTGTAGATTTCATCTTTGAAAAAAACCAACTTTTAGTTTCACTGATATTTTCCATTGTTTTTGCAGTCTCCGTTTCATTTATTTCACTCTGATCTTTTTTGTTTCCTTCCTTCTGCCAACTTTAGGCTTAGTTTGTTCTTCCTTTTGTAGTTCCTCAAAGTGTAACATTAGGTTATTTGAAACTTTTCTTCTCTTTTGCTGTAGACATTTATTTCTATAAGTTCCCCTCTTAGGATTGCTTTTGCTGCAACCCATAAGTTTAGATATGCTGTGTTTCCATTTTCATTTGTTTCAAATATATTTATATCTCTGATCCATTTTAAGTTAATTTTGTATGTGGTGGGAAGGGCCCAATTCCATTGTTTAGCATGTAGAAATCCAGTTGTCCCAGCACCATTTGCTGGAGAGATTATTCTTTTATTATTGAATGGTCTTCACATCCTTGTCAAAAATTAATTGACCATTGATTGTATGGGTTTATTTCTGGACTCTCAATTATATTCTGTTGATTTGTAAGTGCCATGCTATTTTTATTACTGTAGTTTAGCAATAAGTTTTGAAACAAGTATGTGTGAGTTCTATAGCTTCGTTCTTTTTTCAAGATTATTTTGGTTATTTTGGGTCCCTTATAATTCCATGTGAATGTTAAGATCAGCTTTTCTATCTTTGCAAAAAAAAAAAAAAAAAAACCATTGGGATTTTGATAGGAGTTACACTGAATCTGTAAAACACTTCGATTAGTATTGCTATCTTAACAGCATCATCTTTTAATCCATGAACACAGGGTATTTTTCAATTTATTTGGGATGTCTTTAATTTTTTCAGTGGTGTTTTATAGTTTTGTTTTGTTTTTTTTTTTTTCAGACGGAGTCTCGCTCTGTTGCCCAGGCTGGAGTGCAGTGGCACCATCTCAGCTCACTGCAAGCTCCGCCTCCCGAGTTCACGCCATTCTGCTGCCTCAGCCTCCCAAGTAGCTGGGACTACAGGTGCCCGCCACCACGCCTGGCTAATTGTTTTGTATTTTTGGTAGAGACGGGGTTTCTATATTAATATACAAATTGATGGAACCCATATGGCCCTGGCAGAGGCAAAAGAAAACTCATTCTGAAGAACTAGAGCACACGCAGGAAATGAACCACAATGAAGGAGAAAGTCCTTCTGTACTGAGGATAGGCAAATTAGCTTCCCAATAGCTGGAATTGCAAGGAAAGTCTGAAAGATTCTATAAAATAGTGATGAAAGAAGATACAGAAATTAAAAAGCAAGAGAAGGGTAGCATGTAAGAACAGGTGGATTTGGAAGAAAAATAAAACATATAGACATGAAAAGTCCCGTGATTTAAATTAAAACATATTGGAAAATTTTAAGGTAGGTTAGATAAAGCTGAAGGGAGAAGGGGAATGAAAAACATGGAAGCGATTTAGGGATGTGGAAGATAGAATGAGATCGATATGGAGACACTATAGATAGAAGCTCCAGGAGAAGGTAAAACAGAGAACGGAGGGGAGGCAGGAATCTCAGTGTTTTCTGTAAGTGAAGATCCACAAACGTTCAAGCTCTTGTAGTTTTCCAGACCGGAGCAGCTGAACAGGATATAAAAACAAACCTATTCCTGGCTAACACGGTGTATCTACTAAAAAATACAAAAAACTAGCCGGGCGTGGTGGCAGCGCCTGTAGCTACTCCGGAGGCTGAGGCAGGAGAATGGCATGAACCGGGGGGCGGAGCTTGCAGTGAGCTGAGATCAGGCCACTGCACTCCAGCCCAGGCGACAGAGCGAGACTCCGTCTCAAAAAAAAAAAAAAAAACCTATAACCAGTCATACTAAATATTGTCATGAAACTATAGCCCATCAAAGACAAAGGGAATTATTGTAAAAGCAACCAGAAGGAAAAGACAGATTCCCTGCAAAAAAATGGCAACCTGAGTAAGCTTCAGTGCTGAAGACAGGAAGAGATAGGAAAATCAGAGTTGTGTGTTCTGAAGTGTTTGCATTATTCAAGAAGGGGGTTAAATTATTTTCTAACTTTTGACCTTGTCAGATATGAAGGCTAGAAATGTAAGGGTGACCACTGAAATAAATAATAAAGTATTCCTCTAAACCAAAAAAACAAAAACAAAAAACATGATAAACAGGAAGCACAAAATAAATGTCACCATTTATATGTATTTTTAAATATAATTAGATATTAATTACCCATACGTATCTATGAAGCAACAGTATAAAATGTAGACTGGAAAGTTATTTCTTTTTTATAGAAGGGAGAAGAATGGGGAGTATAAGGAACTTATATTTGAGACTTTATTATTTTATTAAAATCTGAAGTAGTTATTATCATAGTTAGGCCTGCTCCTGACATTTGCAGGACTCAGTATAACAGTACCAATGGAGACCTTGAACCACGCGTAAATATGTGAAAGTTATAAATCAAGCTAGCACAGAATTCTGTCCCTTCATGATGACACCTTCATAAAGTCTGGTGCGCTTCCTGATTCCTGGCTTATTTGAAGGCCTCAGCCAGAGCAAGGCAGCATGGGAAGGAGCGCACTCCCTGGACACCCTGTCTTTGCTTCAGAACCCCAGCTCTGCCCTGCACTGACGGCATCTGCACACATATGGTGTGGTAGACATCCCAGCCCACACATCCAGGTTCTGTTCACACCCCCATGCAAAAAGCACCCCTTGGCCACCCCCACAGGCCTGGGGCATGCACACTGGCTACATGGTCTACTTTTAGGGGGATGGAGCTCAGGATGAAGTCAAGTTAGCCTTGGATGCAGGCCTGGGACTTCTAGGGTCCCAAATAACTGAGGTGGTGGACGGCAGGCCTGGGCCATGGGAGGAGGCACCTCCTTGGCTGTGGACCCCTCACCCTGTGTGGAGGAAGGGCTGTGGCACAGCGTGGGTTCCTCTGAAGCAAGATGTCGCATTTTTAAATAATATTTCATTATAGGCTGAGCGTAGGGGCTCATGCCTGTAATCTCAGCACTTTGGGAGGCTGAGGTGGGTGGATCACCTGAGGTCAGGAGTTCAAGACCAGCCTGGCCAACATGGCAAAACGCCATCTCTACTAAAAATGCAAAAATTAGCCAGGCGTGGTGGCACGTGCCTGTAAGCCCAGCTACTGGAGAGGCTGAGGCAGGAGAATCGCTTGAACCTGATAGGCGGAGCTTGCAGTGAGCCGAGATTGCGCCACTGCACCCCAGCCTGGGCAACAAAGCAAGACTCTGTCTCAAAAAACAAAAAGAAAAGAAAATCATCATAAAAAAAGAAGAGAGAGAAAAGCGTTCCCCACTCTAGGCAGCATCTGCCAGCACAGGAGCCCTGCCAGCGAAGCCCCATCTGACCTTTGTCAAGTTATTTGACGCAGCTGAGTCTGTTTTCTCACCTGCCT
>NW_012106586.1:2859101-2861165 GCF_000951045.1 Mandrillus leucophaeus
CCCAGCTACTGGAGAGGCTGAGGCAGGAGAATCGCTTGAACCTGATAGGCGGAGCTTGCAGTGAGCCGAGATTGCGCCACTGCACCCCAGCCTGGGCAACAAAGCAAGACTCTGTCTCAAAAAACAAAAAGAAAAGAAAATCATCATAAAAAAAGAAGAGAGAGAAAAGCGTTCCCCACTCTAGGCAGCATCTGCCAGCACAGGAGCCCTGCCAGCGAAGCCCCATCTGACCTTTGTCAAGTTATTTGACGCAGCTGAGTCTGTTTTCTCACCTGCCTAGTGAGAGACCAACATGTGTAATTTCAATGACCCCTCCCATTCCTGAGGATCTGTGACATTCTCATAAGACCCATCATGAGCTTCTGGGACGGCCAGAGTGGTTCAAGGGGCACGTCCCTGTGGTCCGGGGTATGGGGGCAGAGCTAGTCCTGCATGGTCCTCAGCTTCGGAGGAAGTGATGTATCGGGTGCCCGTTATGTCCCCATGTGGGACCTGGCTGGTGAGGCTACCTTGGGGCCAGGCAGGGGGAGGAGCCCCCTCTGCACACAGTACCCTTTATTTTGTGCAGGGGTCGTGGCCAGTGCTGGGAACGTGTTGGACAGGGAGGACAGGTTCTTCTCTATACCTGCCACATTCTGAAACCAGGCAGCACAGGGAGCTGCGGACAGTCGGTGATGGCAGCTACACAGAGGGACAGGTGCCCCGGGCTCGCTCCTCCTGTGTCTGCACATCTGTGCCATCCAGGGCAATTGCTCAGCCGGACCCGGTGAGATTAACTTGGCCCATGGAAGAAAGAGGAGAGGGGAGGGAGGACCAGTGTGAAAGAAGGGAGAGAGTATTTTTCTTCCTCAGCCATGAGATGTTTTGCCAAGCTTAGCTAGCTGAGGCTCACCCTTAATTGGTGATGAATTAAACATTGTTATTTCAACCAAGGCACTCAGAAAAATGCTGTCTCTTGGAAATTCAAAATGAACTTCAGCTCAAAGAACTGTGAAGAACAGCCAGGGCCCCCCTCCTCTTTCGATGGCCCTGGGGGAGCTAGGCGGGTCTGCAGTCATGGGAGGGGCCTCCTCAGGCTCCAGACTCACCGATAGTCGGGGCAGGGAGGTACATGGGATTCCAGCACCTGCAGCTTCTTCTACAAGTCTGTGTGTCCTCACATCCCCACAAACGCCATGGGGGCTGTATTTGTCTGCCTGGGCTGCCATAGGCTGTGTGGCTTCAACAGCAGAAATTGAGTTTGTCACAGTGTGGAGGCTGGAAGTCCAAACTCGAGCTATCTACAGATTGGTTTCTTGTGCAGGCGCTCTCCTGGGCTTACATGTAGCTGCGTGCTCCGTGGTCTTCCCTCTGTGGGTGCCTGTGTCCTCATCTCTTCTTATTAGGACAGCACCCATGCTGGATTAGGGCCCTCCCTGATGACCTCATTTTACCTTAATTACCACTTTAAAGGCCCTGTTTCCAAATACAGTCCCATTCTGAGGTACTAGGGGTAATGACTTCAACATGTGAATTTAGAGGGGACATTCAGCTCATAATCTATTATGCCTCTAGATCACTGGCAGACTCCCATAATGACAAGTGAAATGACAGCCTGATAGTAAAAATCAAAGCACTTTGACCTGCCTGGGCAGTTTTCAAGCAGTCCCTTTGGGTTTATAGAAATAAACAGACTGGGCATGGTGGCGCATACCTGTAATCCTAGCACTTTGGGAGGCTGAGGCGGGAGGATCACTTAAAGCCAGGAGTTTGAGACCAGCTTGGGCAGCAAAGCAAGGCCCTGTCTATACAGAAAATGTTTACAATTAGCCAGGTGTGGTAACGCACACCTGGAGTCCCAGCTACTCAGGAGGCTGAGGTGGGAGAATTGCTTGAGCCCGGGAGTTCGAGGCTGCAGTGAGCTGTGATTGTGCCACTGCACTCCAGTCTGGACCACAGTGAGACCACAGCTTTTTAAAAATTAGAATAGAAATAGCCAAGCTCCCGAACAGTTCCACATTTCTTCACAGCAGTGGCAACCTTGAAGGGAACAGGTTCAGGAAAGGCAGGGACTGCTCCTTAGGC
>NW_012106586.1:2867230-2879595 GCF_000951045.1 Mandrillus leucophaeus
TCCGCCTGTCAACAGGTATTGGCAGATTCTCTCAATGGAGAGAGAAGGAGGGAGATAGAATATCATTGCTTTTTAGTGATCTACTCCCTGTCCTCACTTTGCCATGTGGAATATCGTATGGGAAGAAGGGGACTGACATGCTTCTGTCCTTTAATGCTCCACTGCCCTGGGAGGTGGCTAATGCCACCCCAAGGAGACAAAGCAGAGGCTCGGGTCAGAAAGTGGTTGGCCTAGCATTGCTCAGTGGCATGCCATGAGGTCTGGATTGCAGCCTCAGACTCTGGCCCAAAAGAGAGGTCAAGTCAAGAGGTTTGATGGGACAGGAGTGCTAACTGTAGGGCAGCCCTCTGGAGATGGGCTGCCTGGGTTCCTGTCCCTGCCCCCCTACTTTTTTGTGACTTTGGGCGATTTACTTAATGTCTGCTTCTGCATCTGTAAAGTTAGGTAATATGAGAACTTACTGGACGCTAGAGGTTCGGTGTAGATCCTGCCACCCACAGCTGCACAGAAAGCCAATCACTGAGACAACAGTTATTGCCAAGGAAGAAGACTTTATCTGGTGCTATAGCCAAGGAGGTGGCAGATTAGTCTCAAATCCATCTCCCTGACTGACTAAAATCAGGGGTTTATATAGCAGGGAAGAAATGTTAGCAATGTGTAAGAAAACAGGAATCAGGATGGGTAAGGAAGCAATCAAGATTAATGAGAGGCTTAGCATCTTCATTGGATGAGATCATTGGGTGAGTTTCAGATCTTTGCTGCTTTTTGAGAGGCCTGGGGGTCCTTACCGAGGAAGGAACTCAGATAAAACAAATATAAGTGTCAAGCTTTAAGACCAGAAGAGTCATTTCTATGTTAAAAAAAGGAAAAAAAAACTGTCTGTGGGACTATTGGGTCAGTTTCAATTAGGAGGATTAAATGAGATCATAAAGATAAAGTACCTAGAACAGTATAGGCAATATAGCATTCAATAAATGTTGGGTATTATTTTTCTGTCATTAGCTGAATAATTTTGGGAAACTTAATTTATCTAAATTTTTATTTTCTCCTATGGAAGAAAAAGAATTTTAATGATATACATCTTACACAGTCCTTGTGAGTCTTCATGACAGTAGGTGTAAAGCACCTTCTGTATGCCAGACAGAGAGAAAACACATACAGGTTCCCAGAACTCTACAGGGTCTGTTCTGTGGAGCCGTGTTGCCTCTCTGATGAATGTTTCAAAATAACCATAGACAGAATATACACAAGACATATATTGTGATCAAAGACCAAATGAGAATTTTTATGGGAGAGTCATAAATGTCAAAACAAAAACAAAAAACGCTTCTCAAAACAAAATATGGAAAACCAAAAAAAAATCTACTGAATAAATATAAGAAATAAGAAGACTTCTAAAATCACACCATATTTTTTAAACACTCAGTGACTAGTACCAGAACCTGATGGATAACTTAGGACATTTCTGTCACTAATAGCCAGAGAAGATCATCGAGTGGTCAGAGCTGGTCCTGGGGTGCAGGACGGGCATATAGCAGATCTTAGCCTTTTATGTTCCCCCTGGGTCTGTCCAGGAAACTGGCAGGAAAAACTCTAATCCTGGTAGTATTTTAGTTCCTGTGAGCCACCAACATACAATATTTGTAATCAGCATTTCCTACACAGTCTGATTTCCTCATTGTCCCCATGGTCTTCTCATTTCTATGGCTATTAGGAATCTTTCCAGACAGGAAACTGCTATTTTCATTAAGATGCTATCAGAGCGCAGATTCAAAGGAATGCTACTTAAGGGGAGTTTTATTCCAAAATAATGAAAAAAAATGACATGATTGTATGGATTTTACCAAATGTTCTACCCAGAGAAGACAAAACAGCTAAGAAATCCATCTATCTTCCCACCTCCTTTCACCTACACGATTCCATCCTCCATTCTGGCTGTGGCTATTTAGAAAGCAGATGCTTTAGGAAGCCAGCCAGGGAAAGTTCAGTTAGTTGGGTCCATGAGAGCTCCCTCCAGGCCCCATCAGGACTTTTCTGGCTGCTTGGACTTCCTGAAGGATGAGTGAAAGTGGGGGATACAAAGACCTGGAGGCTTCCTCTGAGCTCCCTGTTTGGATGCAAATGGCAGTTAAAGGTTCAGGAGGCAGAGCTGGGAGCAGGTCTTTATCTTCCTCAGGTGGGACGGAGGCTGGGCAGGCAGGGATGGTTGAGGGGTGATGGTGTCTGGTTTTCCAGTAAAACTCCTCCGGTGACAGCTCTAACTCCCACCAGGCCTGTTTTCGAAGAGGAAAATGTTTTATCTGAACCTGGGAGGACTCCCTCTCCCAAGATAAACGTATCAGGCCATCCTCCTTTCACTCTTGAATTGTAGACTCCACTTTCATTCTTGGTTAAGGTTAAGAAAGTCTTAGCGTACAACATGCTGGAAATGTGGCGGTGGGTGCAAACAATGGGAACTAGGGAGAATAGTGGGAGACATTTAGCGCAGACCTCGGGGTGCTCTACTTACCCTGGGAGGTTTACAACAGGAGGGGGAACTCTTCTCTGCCTGTCTCTTCAGAGGAAAACCTTGAAACCCTTCCCACCCCGGGGGGCCGAATTACCCGCTGCAATCCCATGGGAGGCCCTTGTGGCCGTGGCACTAATGCACACAGAAGAAGTGACAGAGTTATGAGCTGAAGAAGCCCCCGGAGTTGGGTTTCCAGCAGACACAGGCATGTTATGGAAAACAAGATAAATAGAAGAAAAAAGCTTTTGCACCTTCCATTTAAACAGGAAGTAGACTATTCCAAAGGCTAAGATACCTTTCCCAAAAGGACACTCCCAAATTTATTTTTATGTCTCCGTGAGCTCCCCACAACCAGGAGAAAAAAGCAGGCCAAAAGAGATATAATACGTAGTTAATTGTTCTTTTTGGACAGACTGTTGACACCAAACACCAACCCTTTCTTTTCTGGCATGGATGCGGAGGCCTCCATGTGGGTGCAGTGCGAACTAGTACTGACAGAGGGAGAGGATCCTGCAGCCTGGGTGTGACGGGCCATGAACATGTCCTGGAGCCCATAGAGAGGACTGGAGCTTGAGAGAACTTGTGCCTTCCCTGGTCCAAGCCATTTAATTTACAGAAAAGTACACCAAGACCCAGGGAGCTTAAAGAGCCCAAAGTCACATGGACAAGTAGCAGCAAGCAAGGACTAGAACTACCCTTTGTTTCCTGGCCACCACCCCGACCCCATGCTGCAGCCACTTGGGGCCCCCAGAATCTAAGATAAAAACAAGCAAGTGAAGGAAAACGTCTTCAGGGTGGAGAGCTCAGTAGTCCTCAGCCTGCCACTAGAAGAGTTTATAAAGAGTATGTCCAGTTCTTTGGGGTGACTGTTCCTTACTCAGAACCCCTTCAGTAGGACTGAGGAGCAGCCCCTTGGGATGGTGCAGCAGCTGTGGAGCCGGTGGTGACCCTGCCATTGCAGCTGCTGTTCTGCCAGGCCCCCTCAGGAAGACATCAGAGGTGTAGTAGAAACGTTCCTTATTAAAGAAGTGGAGAATGGCAATTGTCCAAGTTGACCACAGTACATAGCCTCGTTACCGGAGCAGATGAGGCAGTGTTATTTACCTTGTTACCGGAGCAGATGAGGCAGTGTTATTTGCTAGATTTTGCTTTGAAACATCCCAAGGAAAGACGTCTCCTCTTGGATTGCAGTAGAAACGCTTCACAAGGACCTGCTTGTACAGGATTTGGGATGAGAGTGTGTGTGCCGCACGGTGCCAGAGGGAGGCAGGAGGCTGGGGCAGCTCCTCCAAAGCTGGGCAACGGAGGTTTCCTTGTCCCTGCTGATTTCTGATTAAGCAACTTGGTGAAAATCCAAAAGCTCTTAGGAGAACAGGAGGGGTGGCATTTGCTCTCCAGTGCTTGGAAGCAGATCCTGTGAAGACTCTAAAGCCCCGAGTATCAAAGCACAGCCACCTGGTCAGGAAGTTCAAGTGCGCTAGGTGTGGGCCCAAGGCTGGAACAAGCATGTTCACCTCCAAGGGAGCTCCCCTCCTGGCTGGTGCTGCCTTCAGGCTCAGGGACCCACCTGCTCCTGTTCCCAGCTATCTGGGGCCTCACACTGGTCCGGGAGCTGCTTCACTGTGGCTACCACGTGGTGGGAATTTTTGGGTTGTAGGTTTTGTTTTGCTAGACATGGAGGTGAGCAAGTAGACAAAAGCCCCCTGTGGAGGATTCCTCTCGGTTCTGTTCGCCTGGCTCAGCTTGCATCACCTTCTCTCCCACCTACTGTCTCTTCCTCCCGTGGCCTCACTGGCCTGGGCCCTCCTCTCTGCTGCTCAGCCCATGTCCTCAGTCAACTCTCAGGCCACCTCTGCAGACGAGCCCTTGCCTCCCCGGATAACCCCCCGAGCCCTCGGCATTCTCAGGCAGTGGCTGGAAGGCATGGCATCTGGAAGAGCCGGGAAGCCAGCCCTGGACTGGGACTCTCAGTTATGGGAACACACAGAGTAAGAAAACAGCCTGAATGTCTTCTTTTAAAATCTCCTCCTCTTCTCCATCCCACGAGGACTTTTCTGTCTTGTTACCGTACGTCTTGATACTCTAGAAATTTCCTTTTTAAGCCAGATGTCTGAGGAAATTAGCAGGCAGTCCAGGAACTGATACATGGGCACACTTTCCGACTTCTTTTCTCCTGTTAAAGAGTATGACAGTGAATTCACAGCTCCCCTGATAAGTTGTAAGCATGCATGGATGGAAGTCAAGATTGTCGGGTTTCGATTGTGTTGTCTTTTGGCCAGAATGTCTAATTGAGCTGTGGGGCTTTTCCAGACCCCTGACACACAAGGGTTAGCCTACAGAGAGCGGGCCTTATACATGTCTTTCTGTGGGAAGGGCCAGTTGGAAGCAAAGCCCCACTCTGGGCTTGTGAACACTAAAGCCGTTTCTCGGCTGTAGAGTGTGGATCCTGGGTTTGCTTCCCAGCTCCGCCACGCATGAGGCCTGTGACCTTGAGCAGGTCACAGATATCTCTGTGCCTCAGTTTTCCCATCTGTGAACTGGGAGGAATATAATCACCTATCTCATAGGGTTTCTGGGAGGATTAAATGAGCTCTATGTTATAGAACAGTGTCTTAGACACATGGCATTTCATGAGTCTTGGCTACTATTTATTTTATTAGTAGTATATGAACTGATTGTGTAAGAACCAGTCTTCCTGTGGCGACAGGTCCAGTCAATCACTAAATTCCTTTTGACTTTATTGTGTGACCTTTTTCTTTCTTTACACGGAAACAACCCTACTTCGATTACTTATTACCAGTCCAGATCAGTCTTGATTTAAAAACAGGGCTGGGCGCGGTGGCTCACGCCTATAATCTCAGCACCTTGGGAGGCCAAGGTGGGCAGATTGCTTGAGGTCAGGAGTTCGAGACCAGCCTGACCAACATGGTGAAATCCCATCTCTACTAAAAACACAGAAAAAAAAAAACAGCTGGGCATGGTGGCGCATGCCTGTAGCCCTAGCTACTCAAGAGGCTGAAGCAGGAGAATTGCTTGAACCCTGGAGGCGGAGGCTGCAGTGAGCCAGGATCGCGCCGCTGCACTCCAGCCTGGGCAATGGAGCAATATTGTGTCTCAAATAAATAAATAAATAAACAAACAAGAAGGCCCCGGGCATCATGTGCATTTTGCCAGCTTGCACTGTTAGTGTTGTGTGTGTTTTCCCTGGCATGTTTTCAGCTTCATAAATTAGCGGCTCTCCTGCGGCATCAGGCAGACGGGAGTATTTCCTCTTAATTGGCAGTGGGAAAGTGGAGACGGGGACCAGTGACCCACTGTGTATGATTCCCACCCTGAGCTCAGCCGCAGCCCCCTAGAAATAGGAAACCTACCCTCAGAGCCGTTCCCATCCCAGCATCAGCAGCGAGAACCATGGGACCCCAGTCAGCCTGCACACGGCCGCCACGGCCCCTCTATGGCCATAGGTTTCTTCATCTCAAGCCTCCAACTATCCAAGGCTAAGGAGGCCAGGTGTCGCACACCACTCGCCCGCACTCTGCCAAAAAAGCAGCGTATCTAAACCTAGTGTGCTCCCCCAATTCTCCTGTTAACCAGTTTCTCCTGTGTGCTTCACTTTCAGATGGGTATGCTTTTTCTCAAGAAGAACACGGAGCTGTGAGTCAGGAAGAAGTCATCCGTGCTTATGACACCACCAAAAAGAAATGCAGGAAGAAGTAAGACTTGAATTTTCCTGACTGATCTTAGGAAAGAGATTCAGTTTGTTGCACCCAGTGTTAACACATCTTTGTCAGAAAAGACTGGCGTCCGCAGCCAAAACACCAGAAAACACATTTCTGTGGCCTTAGCCAAGCAGTTTGTTAGTTACATATTCCCTCGCAAACCTGCAAACCTGGAGTGTAGACCGCAGGGGAAGCTATCTTTGCCCTCCCAACTTGTCTGCAGCGCTTAGCCTAACTTTTGTTTACGTCGTTATGAAGCAGTCAACTGTGCTCTGTGAGGTGTGAAATTAAAAACATTATGTTTCACCAGTATTTAAACATCAGTACTAGTTGTCCTGGGAGAAAGGGAAAGTTTTATGTTGCGTGAGAAGCCCGTCTTGTGTAATTGGAGCAGGGCACACTTGCTTCCTGTTTGGTTAACTCACAGATTACATCCAGCGGGCCACATGCAGACTTCACTGCAGGCAGGTTGCTCTCCTGCTTTGATTCCTGTTTTGTTTGTGTAAAGTTGGCATAAACTTCTTGATTGCAGTGAAATCACAAAATTCTATGTCGGGGTAGTCAACCTGAGAAGATTTATTTGAACCTCTTAGCCACATTTCCAGCAGGGCAAACCGACTGATGCCCTGGCAGAGTCTTCCGCACCCTCTCCAGGTGCACTCGGCCCAGTCCCGCCGCCGTGTCCAGGCGTCCCTCACCCCCACACCTGCTGCATGGCTGGCCACGGCGCTCAGTGCATGGCGGCTGGTGGGCAGCCAACCCAAACCTGCGCCTTTCCTTGTTCCGCTGCAGACTCGGAAACAGATGCGAAAAATTCCTTCTTCCGCCGCCCTTTTTGTTCTGTAAAGAAAGAAAAGGAGCATCGCCTTTCCGCATATATTCTAAATGTCCCTGCCTCTGTCTGACATGGGGCCACCCCACAGGTCAGAGTGGTGGTAGAACCCCTTCAGCACTCCCAGCCGTGGTCAGGCTCTGAATACTCCCTTCCCAACAGCCAGACTGCTGGGTCTTTGGCATCCACTTACGTTAGAACACATGCTTCTTTCAGAGCACATTTTGGACTTTCACTGTTGGGAAATGAATGAATTTATAACATGCCCGTGCAGCGAAGGAACACACCTGTCGCTCTTAGGTCTAGAGTCAGAGGATGAGTAAACCCAGATGCGAGAGTATAGGACATTGAGCGGGGAGAACAAGACAACCACAGGAGTCCTCAGAAGCAGAAGGAAGGGCACGGAAGACACTGAGAGGAGGACACGGAGGAATCGCCACCAGATCTCCGCAGTAGAAACTCTGAAACGAACCCTGAGACCCAGACAGTTGTCATGATCAGCCCAGTGTGTATGAGAGCTTAAACAAGCGCTTCACACGCAGTTTTAATTGAAAAGAATTCCAAACATTTCAGGGAAGCACCTTTTTTTAAATACACCGACATGGTTTCCTTTCTGTATCCCATCAGTGTTAGACACAGGTACCCATCAGAATACGGCATATCCCGAATTCTGAGACAAGGAAGCAAAGTGCTGAATCACTGATTTTCCCAACTGCAGAGTCCCACACTCTAAATCTTAACCAAACCTAGATGCCTTCAGGCGTGAATGTGAGCATCTGGAGCCCTTCCTAAACAACCTGCCTGGACCCTGTTCTCTGCTCTGGTTGCCAGGCCAGATTTTTGGATGGCCTGAATACTTCTGGGCAGCTGTTACTGGTGAAAATGGGAGTTCAGAGCACGTTTTGGATCTTCACTGTTGGGAAATGAATGAATTTCTAACATGCCTGTGCAGCGAAGGAGCACACCTGTCGCTCTTAGCTCTAGAGTCAGAGGATGAGTAAACCCCGTGGGGATGATTGTGCTAAATTAGGAAATAGCACATTAGTGCACTTTGCTTCCTAACCCTTTATTTTCAGAAATCTACAACTTACTGGGCATGGAAATAATTTAAAACATGATTTGCATTGACTAAGAAAACAAATCCTCACTTAGGAGGTGACCAGGATGCAGAGAGGGCCTGAGGGGCAGCAGAACAATGCAATTCACAGGTGAGGCTCCCAAAAGGGCCATTCCTTTCTCCCCAAGGTGCATAAAACATTTTTGAATACTGGAGTGCCCAGTGAGACTGAAGGATTGTCATGCAGGAACTGTAACACAAAATGTGCCTATGACTAACACGACAAACCAAGGTGTATGGTTTTTTTTTTTAACACACCCAGAAAGGTGATGGCCAAAACACAGAGGAGAAACAAAAACTGGAATTGAATGCGCATTAGGCATCGTAACTATTAATATTTTGTTTTATTTGGGAAATAAGCCTATTTGGAAAGAGTGGATTAGAAATTCAGTTCTTTGTCAAACAGTTAGCTCTGTCTTGAACTTGAAGCCTTCCAAATCAGAATTATGAATTTGTGTGTTTGTGTTTGTTTGGGGTTTTTGTTTTTATTTCTTACATTAGAGTTCATATTTTCTGGGATTTAAATTACAGGTGTATTTTCCTATTCTCTTGAGAAGTAGACTAAACAATCTTTGCAATGATGGCGGGTGCACACAGAAGAAAACATTAGAAGACATTACTTTCTATCCTCTCATGTGGTTGAGCATTCTTACAGCCAGATGACTAAATTGGGTTTCTAGGAGGAGCAGCTGTCACTACATGTGATATATAATGTTTAGCCAGGGCCAACTCAGGGGCTGTGTCATTTGTCCTATCTTCAAATTGAGGTCAGAGTGTCACACACAACCCCTTCCCTGGGGCAGGGTGGACTGGACTAGGTTGCATACGCTGGCTGTCAGCTCAGCGAAAAAGCCACATGGGGCTTGTCACTCTGCCACACACTAACTGACTCACAGGCTGGCAGGTCACACTCGGTTAGCGCTCCAGGGCCTGACTCTGGATTGAGCTAAACTGGCAGAATCCACTTAGGCCAACCCTTGGTCTACTGCTGTACACAGCCCGGTCCTGTGTTGAGTCTCTCTTGTCTTGGATGACCCTGCAAAAGGAAGAGACCAGTTATGCTCTGGGCTTAGTTCTGGGTTTCCACTGCACATGGACACGTGCCAGCAAGGGTAGCTGTGGAAAACACGTATCAGGAGAGCAGGGTTGTCTGGTTTAATACTCCGTACTGATCAGAACGGGCTCGCTCATAATTTAGGAGTGGAGCTGATGGGTCTGTCCTGCCTCAGTGCAGAATATTCCAGGCTGCTTGACCACGGTTATGGCCGCCCACCTCCCAACACACACGCGCACATGAAGACAAAAACGTGGTAACTCTTTTGGTTCTGTACACCGTACAAAACGTGCTTTGGAGCAAGGAGTGCTGTTTCTTTAACACTTGTAGAGGACTATCCTGAGAAGTGAACCTGGGCTTTCGGAGAGCTCAGCTGAGAATTCGGTTGACATTTTCTTTCCCTTGACAAGGCTTCAGGTCTGTCTGACTATGGGGAGCTGGCTGTGAAAATCGGTAATAACTTGTCAAGAAGTGGTGAAAAGGGGGGAAAAGTGAGTCTAGGTAACTAATGTCTTATAATGCATATATAAGTAAATATTGCAGGCTTTAAGATTGAATTTTGTAAAAAGAAAGCTGTCGTCTATAATTTCCATTTGTTATAATAATGACCTTTAATCTTGTTGTTTGGAACCATAAAGCATTTTTATCAGGTACTTCTGTTCCAAGGGATTTATGTCTTAGACTATAGCTGAATTGAATGTTTGCAAAACTCTGCTATAGGATAAGGTGGTCTTTAGTTTTGAACGTGTGAAAAGACTGCACACTCTTCAACCAGGGTTTGAGTTACTGCCCAGGGTCATTGTCTCAAAGTAATTCAAGGAGTGATTTAACTTCAGCATTTGAAATGTAGCCTTTATCTCCTGGGATCCATAAAAAAATGTGAACAGGGAAATGGTGGCTGAGCAGAGCCTGAAATAATAACTTGGCAAAGAAATGCGTTTATCAGATCGAGTCAAAACATGGCATCCCCTGTTACATTCAAGAAATGCTTTCTTCATGTAAATGTTTACACGGACGTATATAATAACGATGGGGACAGTTAAAACCCCCTCCCTTCAAAAAAAGGAAATCTACATCAGTTGGGTTTGTTGTTGGTTCTTCATTGGCTCAAGGCAGTTAACCGGCTCATAATAGCCTTGGGGGAGATTATTTAACCTCATTCTAGCCATTTTTCCATCTCGAAGGCCAAGAAGGACTATTAGAAGGGTTTTGGATGGGTTTCGGAGGTGAGGGCCCAAGACCCCCATAATGACATCATTAGGTATCCTTGAAAGGACCAGACCAGCATGCTCGATGTGTTGTACCCTTCATTTATTTATTTTTTCTCAGTATCCCAAGTTGTCCATCAGTACATTCCCCTTCACCTTACCTGATGTTCACTTAATGCCCAGTCTGTAACTAATGTTCTGTTTAAAGCTCTCTTAATTTGTTGGCTATGAGTGATTTGTGAATCCGGGATGTAACCCTGAGTGAGGAGAAAAGAGCATTGAGCCAACATAAATCTTAACAGGCAGAAGCCACAAACAAATGGGAGCAGAAAAGAAGGGCGAGCTCCCCGCACCGCGCCCCTTGTATAATCCAGTGTTAACCTCCGAGGAACACCTCGGCTCTCCCGACCGAGGACGGACAAAAGAGGGATTCTTTTTACACCCAGGCTGGCGCGTTTTCAAGTGACAGTCTCTGGCTCTAGTTGCCTTTGAGATATCCACTCTGCTCTTTCTCCCAGGCCTCAGACCAAGAAAAACATGCTCTCAAGATTAGCCCATAGGCAGTTCTTGTGACCTGGCTGAAGAAAGAAAGGAGACCTGTTTGTTTTAAAAGTCAGGCGCAAAGTGTCAGGTAGCTTTGATTTACGACAGAAAGAGGAAGAAGAAAGTTGGAGTAATAGCACTGTCCAAATAACCCTGCCCAGGAAACTTGGGGGTCAAGAGAGCTTATCAAGAGCCTTTTATAGGTAAGCTCTTCCGTGTGAAAGAGAAAAGGCCGGAAAGAGGGAGAGAGCCCAGAGAGCCGGCTGTGAACTCACTTCCAATGGGATTGGAGTCTGTTGCATTCCTAGAGATAGCCTGATATATGGTTTATAGCTGAATCAATAAACACCACCAAAAAAAAAAAAAAGGGAAAGGAAACCTGCCCTGTCGTGGAGTTTCTCTCTTTCCCTGCACAGCAAAGACTTTTGGGTTTTCGTGGATAAAATCAATGTCAGTACTGAAACTCACCCTCCTCTCCTGCCGCACTCTCCCCCGTTGCCCAGGATGGCCAAGTTCAGGCCTATGCAGTGCCGCTTCCCTCTGAGCCTCCCTCTCGAGGGCCATGCAGGCAGCCGCAGCAGGGCCAGCTGCAGGATGGGGCTGCAGGTCACTGAACTGTCGTTCAAATACATCATATTTGTGGCCTCTTTCTCATGCGAGCAAAGCCGTGCGCTCTCCCGTCTGCTGTCACATCTGTGCCTGGACTGCGTAAATACTGTTTGCGACGGGGAGGTTTTAATCTGGTTATGCAGAGGGAAGCGGGGCGGTGGGGGCACGTTTAATTGGCTCCCAGCAGAGTGGTGAGCGCTTCTATGGTGTGTGGGGCTTTTTGTTCCCTCCCTCTAGAAGTGTTACCGTTTTCACGTCCTCTTAATGTCCTCTGGTTGTTAAATTATAGCAGCACATTATAGTGCACTGGGTTCCCTCCTGGAGTGAATAAATGAAGGGCATCTACTTGTGTTTTTAGAAGTTTTGGGAGAATGTAGTGATTTGTGGCTTTGATCAATCCTGTTGACTGGTGTATGTCTGTGCAAACCTGTTTCAAATAAATTTTTTGTTAAAGGAAGTGATTGGACTGTTTTATTTTGGAATTTTCTTTTCCACTAATAAGCATTTACTGCCACAGGGACTGTGGCCTGTAACACAGGGGTTTGTCAGCAGGTGCAGGCTCAAGGACACGTACACTGCCTGGAGAGCCGAGGCCCAGGCAACAGTGTTCACTGGCAGGAGCGCAGGAGAGTCTGAGTAGCAGATGAACACGTGCTGTTTTCTCTGAGGCAAGGCCCCCTTTTCTTTTCTTTTCTTTTCTTTTCTTTTCTTTTTTTTATTATTATACTTTAAGTTGTAGGGTACATGTGCATAACGTGCAGGTTTGTTACATAT
>NW_012106586.1:2881870-2882885 GCF_000951045.1 Mandrillus leucophaeus
GCTGGTCTTGAACTCCTGGCCTCAAGTAATCCACCCACCTCGGCCTCCCAAAGTGCTGGGATTACAGGAGTGAGCCACCGCACCTGGCCAGTGTTACTGTATTTTATGTGTAGTCCATGACAATTCTTCCAGTGTGGCCCAGGTAAGCCAAAAGATCAGACACCCCTGGACGTATGGCAGAGCAACAGGGCATGTGACGTGGGACTGCTCTGCCTCTGATATCTTCCACCTCATTCTGTCCCACACGTGAGTCTTTTGAGGGAACTTTCCAGCTCTGGTTGGAATGCCAAGCAGTTAATGTTAACTGGGGCTACAGATGAGGTTCTGGGACTTGATTACCAAAGGGGGACAAAATAAAACCCTTCCACCTACTAAAGCTACAAGCACCAAACACATCTGGTCCACCTCAAAAGCATTAAGCTTTCATTTATGAAAAGTAGGCCATGCACATAAATAAGAAGATTTAAAATTCCTGAGGGTTGGTCTCAACGCTCTGTCTTCAGCTGTTCGTCCCTCTCTACAATAACTGTTGTTGACTTAAGATTCCAGAGCAATGGCTGTTTGAAGAAAGGGTGCACAGGTGATCTCTAAAGCAACAGCACTAGCCTGAACCTTGGATTTGCATGGTCTGCCCTGGGAGTTTCTATATCACTGTTACTAGATAGTTGACAAAATGTAATGCTGCTGGTGCTCTCTCCTCTACTCTAAAAAAATGGGTTTCGATTTGAAATATTCTAAATTAATTGCTGAGAAACCTTTCTTCCTGATTTTCCCCAAATTTTTTTTTTTTTTTCCTGAAATGGGGTCTCACTCTGTTGCCCAGGCTGGTGTGCAGTGGTGCCATCTCTGCTCACCACAGCCTCTGCCTCCTGAGTTCAAGCGATTCTCCTGCCTCAGCCTCCCGAGTAGCTGGAACTATAGGCACCACCACTGCACCCAGCTAATTTTTGTATATTTAGTAGAGACGGGGTTTCGCCATGTTGGCCAGGCTGGTCTCGAACTCCTGACCTCGTGA
>NW_012106586.1:2887650-2888924 GCF_000951045.1 Mandrillus leucophaeus
TTTCCAGCACCTGTTGTTTCCTGACTTTTTAATGATTGCCATTCTAACTGGTGTGAGATGGTATCTCATTGTGGTTTTGATTTGCATTTCTCTGATAAGGCCCCCTTTTCTAGAAGTGAGTCCAGGGGGCCACACTGAGTTTGGATTCAGTCGCTCAAAGGAAAGAATGGTGCTTACAAGACCTCCTTCTTCCATTACATCCTTCCCTCTAATTCATCTCAGTTGGCTACAAACTAAGAAGGAGGCAGCTCAAATTCAACTGGCAAGCAGGAAATCATAACATTCTTACTTTAAAAAGAAGAAAGACACCCCTGCCCTTTCTCTCTAGGTACAAGGAGTTGCATTCAGGTAAATATCCATTGCCTCCAGGGTCTCTGTGATGCCTCAGCCAAGGCAGCCTCCTCGCACCTGGGATAAGGTGGGAGGAAGCTGGGGGGCCCAGATGTTGGCCCCTTCCTTGCCTGGCTTTGTTTGGGTAGCTCTATACTTCCCCAGCAGGGTGTGACCTGGGGATGAAAGACAGCCTGTTAGATGACAGTTCTCTGTAGAGGCTTGAGCCTGGTTCCCAAAAGACTTCTTAATTGCACTCTGAATTTATAGCAATTTTCCATAGCGGACTTTGATTCCTCCCAGATGGTCCAGTTCCTATCAGACCTGGATTTGACCAGCCCAGGGCAGTCCTGACCTCAGTGACGGTGTCCCAGGCACGGCAAGGACACGGGAGGCCTCACTTGCGGGCAGAAAGTTCTACAGTTTAGAGCTCACCAGGGGAGGGCTTTCATCTCCTGTTCTACATTGGCCAGGCCTTTTTTTCCCCCAATGGTGAAAAAATAAAAATGATTTAATACAATCAACAGCGAAGTGTTAAATTCCAACCTTTGCCATTTCTTGGTCATATCTTTACAACATCTGCCTTTGCAGCTGCAGTGGTTTTCCTGAAATGTCATTCTTCACTGGTTCTCAGCAAAATAAACTCAAACCAGTGAGAGGCCCTTATCAGCTGAAAACAGTTTGCAGACCCTAACCTTTCTGCCTAAAGCAATGTTCTTTGTAATGATGTCCTCCGAAAAAGTCTCAGGATACTTTGAAAAATCGTTCAGCTTCTGCTACTATTTTCAAAATGTTTATTATGGAAGAGACATATGTAATGTGAGGGGTTAAAGTGTATAGCAAACTTGTCCAACCTACAGCCCAGGACAGCTTTGAATGTGGTCCAACACAAACTCATAAACTTTCTTAAAACATAATGAATTTTTTTTTTTTTTTTTTTTTTT
>NW_012106586.1:2890073-2897916 GCF_000951045.1 Mandrillus leucophaeus
TATTTAGTAGAGACGGGGTTTCGCCATGTTGGCCAGGCTGGTCTCGAACTCCTGACCTCGTGATCCGCCCGCCTCGGCCTCCCAAACTGCTGGGATTATAGGCATAAGCCACCGCACCCGACCTTCCCCCAACTTTTAAAACTGTGGTGTTCGATTAAAAAGCTCTTATGCCTGGCAGGGCGAAGTGGCTCACACCTGTAATCCCAGCACTTTGGGAAGCCGAGGCAGGCGGATCACGAGGTTAGGAGTTCGAGACCAGCCTGGCCAATATGGTGAAACCCTGTTTCTACTAAAAATACAAAAATTAGCCAGGTGTGGTGGCACATGCCTGTAGTCCCAGCTACTCAGGAGGCTGAGGCAGAAGAATCATTTGAACCTGGGAGGTGGCGGTTGCAGTGAGCTGAAATCGCACCACTGCATTGCAGCCTGGGCGACAGAGCAAGACTCCATCTCAAAAAAAATTTAAAAAAAAGGTGGGGGGGGCTCTTATGCCAACCTAACACATCTTGCCCTGTGACTGGGAGGCCAGATGGTTGTCGCTTGTTGCTCTTGCTTCCCGAGTGGCCTTAAGTGGAAGGTATGACTAGCTGTTAAGAGCTGAAAGAGAACAGCCCACAGCCCGCTAGCCACAAACAAAACTGTTAAGCTCACTTTTTTTCCTTTCCCAGTGTCCTTAAGAGGAGCTGCCTGTAAATTACTTACAAAAATGGCTGCAGGAAAAGCCCTTGAATTTGTTTCAATATTACATATAAATTGCATGTGGTTGCAGAGAATGAGGTTGGGAGGCCCTTATTCAAGAAACTGCCTCCAAGCAATGTATTTAATACGTTAGCTGGAGAATGTCTTCATGCAATCCTACTTCCCGATTTATATGATGAAAACCCCCCTGGAATGCAGAGCGGAGAGCTAAGGGGTGCTCCACAGAAGCACCTGTCCTTGTGAGTGAGGGAGAACTAGTCAGACAGACAGGATGCGTTTGCATTTGTGTGCGTGAGTATACACGGGCATACGTACCTGATAGTTCTATGGGAAAAAATGAAGTAAACCACTGTCCAGGAATACAAAAGAAAAAAATTCTAAACTTTCCCACAAAGACCTGTTTCTGCAAGTCCATGGTGTGGTTTGTGTGGCAAGATGAACATTAGACTTGGAATCGGAATGATTGTGTTCAAGTATTTATTTGCCCAGTTATTAGCCTCGTGACCTTGAAGAAATCATTTCGCTTCTCTGCACTTCATTTTCCTCACCTACAGGACTGGGACGTTACCTTCCTCCTCCTCACAAGGTGATATAAACAGGGCTCACCTGCTGCATCCACACTGTAGTGGTACTATTACTGTTTGGTCAATAGCTATTTCTCTTGTCAGTTAAGCAGTTGGGGCACCCACCACTACCTCCGGACCTTCCCACAGCCCAGCAACGAAGAGGTAATGCTGGTCATGGGGCCTCCTTACCGTACGACACTCTTACTCTAGGTTCTGTTGCTGTCCACACAGGAAGCTAGTCGCTGAGACAAGAACTGCCAGGGAGGGCTGCAGCGAGGAGAATGGGAGATGAGTCTCAAACCCATCTCCTCTATAACTGAAATGTGGGGTTTATTAGCAAGGAAGAAATGTAAGCACGTGTGGAATTAGGGAGGGGTAAGGAAGGGGAGCTGGTCAACAGGTAGTCTTAGGCAATCATGACAGTGAGGAGTCGGGCATCTCATTGTCCAGATGCATCTGGCTGTTGTGAAGACTGCTGCTGTGTATGGGTGTACAAATATCTCTTTAAGATCCTGGTTTTCATTCTTTTGGGTATGTACCCAGAGGTGTGATTGCTGGATCATGTGATAATTTCACCTCGATGCATGAATGCACATCGATGCATGAATGGGTAACAAAGTGTAGTCTATAGAGACAATGGAATACTCCCCTCTCAAAGGAAAGAAATTCTGACACTTGCTACAACAAGTGTCTGAATAAACCTTGGATGGACCTTGAAGACATTATGCTAAGTGAAATAAACAAAACACAAAAAGAGAAATATACAATTCCACCTATAGGAGGTGCCTAGAGTAGTCAAATTCATGGAGACAGAAAGTAGAATGGGGCTTGGGGGAGGGAGGATTGGAAGTTCATGTGTAACCTGTACAGTTTCAGTTTGGGAAGCTGAAAGAGTGCTGGAGGTGGTGGTGGCTGCAACGGCTGCCCAGCACTGTGAAGGTGCTTCAGTGGACTGAACTGTCTGTCCGCTTCAAAATGGTTAAAATTTTGTTATGCATATGTTACCACAACTTTTACAAAATCAATCTTTTTTTTTTTCTTTTTGTTCTCATCTACAATTTGGAGAGTGCCCAGCAGGAATGACCTATCTCTGATCCATGAGTTTTGGGAGCTCAATTGGGATGATTTAAATGGCTGGGGCTGTGCTGTGAGCTGAATGTTCTGTCCCTCCACCCACACTCATATGTTAAAACCCTAACCCTCAAGATGATGATATTAGGAGGTGGGGCCTTTGGGAAGTGATTAGGGCATGAGGGTGACACCGTTGTGATGGGATTAGTGCCCTTAGAAGAGAGAGTAGGAAGAGGGTTCTCACTAAACCCTGACCACGCTGGCACCCTGGTCTCAGACTTCCAGCCTTTAAAACTGTGAGAAAGAAATGCTAGGTCCCCAGTCTGTAGAACTCTGTTATAGCAGCTGGAGTAGACCAAAGTAGGCTGTCTCGGCATCTCCCATCTCTTTCTGGCATCTCAGGGCCTCTCCCTGTGGCCTCCCCATGTGGTTTCTCCATGACGATAGCCTCAGAGTAGTTAGACTTCTTACGCAGCAGCCCAGGGCTCCAAGACTGAGTGTCCCGGGAGCCAGGAAACAGAAGCTGCCAGGCTCCAAGGCCTGGACCAGGAGACAGGCTCAGCATCCTTTAGTGAAATTCTTTTGGTACAAAGCCACAGTACCCACCCAGACTCAAGGGGAGGGGCTTGCACTCCCACTTCTCCACGGAAGGAGTTTGAAAGAATCTGTGGTCATTTCTGTTGTACCACAATGTGATAAGTGAAGCGCCTTCAAGGGACAAGACGGTGTGGGGACAGGATGACTCTGGGGATTCAGAGCGACTTCTAGGGAAAAGGAGAAGATTGCCTCTAGGATGAGGTCATTCATGTGAAAAGATCTTGTAAAGTTAAACCATAAAATGTTCCAGTGATGCATTATCAATGGTGGCTACAGTAAATACTGAATTAAGACAAGGTTTTACAGCTGTTTCCCAATCAATAAGATGTAAGAGGTAATAAAACATAGACCTGACCTGCACCCCCATTAAATTCATGAAAGAAACTCTGTGCTACTGATCTGGCAGTGCCTGCAGCAGGCCCGCCAAACAGAAATGTGTGCGTACTTCAGGAACCAAGCAGCCTGTGGGTGATGTCCAAGTAGAGCCTGTCACTCAGAATTCCTCTCTCCGGCAAATCAAGGCCACAAGCAGGCATTGAACACTATGTGCCATGTACTGCAAGGTGAACTGTGGTCACACCAACATAGCCAATTCATTTTCTGTTCATCATAAAGATGCATATGGGCTCAAAGGCCATCTGTTAAGCACGGTTCTTCTTAATAACCACATTGTGAAAATGTCACTGAATCAAATCAGGCTCTTTAACGTTTCTTTCTTTTTTTTTTTTTTTTGAGATGGAGTTTCACTCTTTTTGCCCAGGCTGGAGTGCAGTGGAGTGATCTTGGCTCACTGCAACCTCTGCCTCCCAAGTTCAAGCAATTCTTCCGTCTCAGCCTCCCAAGTAGCTGGGATTACAGGTGCCGGCCACCACACCCAGCTAATTTTTATATTTTTAGTAGAGACGGGTTTCACCATGTTGGCCAGGCTGGTCTTGAACTCCTGACCTCAGGTGATCCATCCACCTTGGTCCTCCCAAAGTGCTGGGATTACAGGTGTGAGCCACTGTGCCCAGCCTGATGTTTAAATGTTTTTAAATGTTCCTGCCAGCATTCTTCCTAATAGCACAAAACTGAAAAGAACCTAAATGTTAATCAATAGTAGAGTGGATGCAAAAATTATGGTACAGTCACAGAATGGAATACTAGACAGCAATGGAAAGGAACAACACCACCACCAAGCCAGACACCAGAGAGTACTTACAGTGTGGTTCCATTTATATGATGTCCAAAGCCAAGCGGAGCTCATCCATGGAGACGGGGATCAGAGGAGCATTTGTCTTTGAAGGGGGCTATTAACTTGGTATTTTTCTGTCTCCTGATCTGGGTGATGGCTTACTAAGCTATACATTTAAGATTTGTGTGCTTTACTGTGTGTAGGTTATAATGAATTCAGTAGGAAATTAAAATAGATCAACGTGGGCAGATCACCTGAGGTCAGGAGTTCAAGACCAGCCTGGCCAACATGGCAAAACCCCGTCTCTACTAAAAATACAAAAATTAGCTGGGTGTGATGGCGGGTGCCTGTAATCCCAGCTACTCCAGAGGCCAAGGTTGCGGTGAACTGAGATTGTGCCACTGCACTCTAGCCTGGGTGCCAGAGTGAGGCTCAGTCTCAAAAAATAAAAATAAAATAAAATAAAATAGGCCTGGCTCAGTGGTTTATGCCTATAATCCCAGCACTCTGAGAGGCCAAGGCCAGCTGACCGCTTGAGCTCAGGAGTTCAAGAGCAGCCTGGGCAACATAGAAAGACTCTGTCTCTACAACAAATTTAAAAATTAGCCAGGTGTGGTGGTGACCCTGTAGCTACTTGGGAGACTGAGGCAGGAGGACTGCTTGAGCCTGGGAGGTCGAGGCTGCAGTGAGCCATGATCGCGCCACTACACTTCAACCTGGGGGACAGTGAGACCCTATTTCAAAATAAATAAGTAATAAATAATTGTAAAAGAAAATGATTTGGCCTATATTCCTGACTGAACCTTGATTGGTTCAGAGAGATGGCAAGAGGCAGGCTAGAAAGGCTCACGGGGAGGGGCCAAGCCCAGCAGAGATGTAAGAATGAGATGTTCTGTGACTGCAAAGCAACAGTGCAGAGAAATAAGACAAGACCACTTAGGGCATTCCAAAGTGTGGTATTGACTCAAGGGACAGAGGAAGTCAATTCTGTACAAGTTCCTTAGTCAATCTAAAAATACAATAAATTTAGGCCTTCCTTGGTAAAACACTATTGATTTGTTACTGGAACAAAAATAGGAAAAATATCTTAAACTGGCTCTAAGGATCTACATCTATTTGACATATTTTGTCAATATACATGTATATATTTTTCTACATTGGAAAGGTTTAAAATGTCTGGAAAGAAGTTAAATTATATGCTTATTACAAAAATCTATTGGACACTACTAGCATGGCCCAATATTATATCCTTCTGTCCCCACGCCAATCCCCTTTTACAGAGAACGCTCCAAGGTTCAGAGCCACAAAGTGCACACCAAACGCCACAGCGCAAGTGGTAGAACTGGGTTCATCCCATTCCAGAGGAGGTTTGATAGAATCAACTACAACAGAGACAAGCAATGCTGAGCACTGGAAACTCCTCTTTTAAAAATCAGCCAGGAATTGAGAACAGAGTCTTGGGTAAGACAGCCTCATGTAGTAAGTTCTTTCTGTTTCACATTTTCCTATGATCCTTCTGTACATGTATACACACGTGGCAATGTTATATACATGTTACAGATGTCAATCAGTCTTCTCCAGCTGTGAAGTCTTCTGAGTAAATAATATATTGTGTAACCTATGATTTTTCTAAATGGAAAGACCTACATTTCAAGATGGTTAAAATTAAGGTGCAAGTTGTCATGCTTAAAATTCGTCTTAAGCTGCCGTTATTAACTTTTTTTTTACTGTTTTATTATTTCTCACTTAGACGTTTTAAAAAGCATTAATTTTAAACTTCTCGTTCCCAACTTGCATCTAGGTCCTTCAATTCTGAGTATAAACGGTAAAGATATTACGAAGATTTTCCTGGAATGGCAAAATGACTCTCACAGGCAAATCTCCACTCAAAGCTGTAATTTTATCTCCAAGTTATTTTGTCATGGTGATGCAGGGTCATTGTTGATATCCAAAAATACCTAACATCTTTGACAGCAATAACTGAGTGTTTTCCTAGGGTTTTATTTTTCCACTTTTCACTGATCAATGATTCTATACAGAAAAAAAAAAAGAGAGCAAAGGAGAGAAAATGCAAATTAGTGCCCTAAAAAACATTCTACCTAGTACACTGCAGTGATTTTCAAGGAGAAGAGTTAGTCATCTCTTTTTTTTTTTTTTTTTTTTTTTTTTCCTGAGACAGAGTCTCACGCTGTTGCCCAGGCTGGAGTGCACTGACACAATCTCAGCTCACTGCAACCTCCACCACCCAGGTTCAAGCGATTCTCTTGCCTCCGCTTCCCGAATAGCTGGGATTACAGGCGCCTACCACCATGCCCAGCTAATTTTTGTATTTTTAGTAGGGACGGGGTTTCACCATGTTGGCCAGGCTGGTCTTGAACTCCTGACCTCAGGTGATCCACCCACCTTGGCCTCCCAAAGTGCTGGGATTAAGGAGTGAGCCACCACACCCGGCCAGAGTTAGTGATTTCTAATTCTTTGTCATCTCTCCCTTAATCTCTGATAGGCACTTGAATCACAATAGCATTAGTGCTTTCAATTAAGAAAACATTTCGGAAGGCAAAGAAATATTTGATATAGGTATTTTTGAATGAATAGGCTGAATGAAAATAGCTGATCTCCAGCTCTGAGACAGACAGAGAGAGAGAGAGAGAGAACATGTCCTCAAAGCTCTACCATCTAAGCAAGTAGAATAAAAGGAGGATTGACGTTGAGTGATGAGGAAGGGTGTTCTCTTTTGTATGCATGCCTCATTCCTCATTGCAATATTTCAGCTGCCCCCTTTTAAACATAAAATGTGCACAAAACTTGAGCGCAAGTGTGGCTTCCTTAATGGCCAGGCCCAGACCAAGAACCATGTCTTCCCCGTCCCTTCTCTGGCAGGTCACAGGGAATCGACATACTTCCCGGTGAGTAAGCCTCGGTACCCCCATTCCGTGCCTTGAGATTGCTCTGCTTGAGCGCAGTGCCATTGTAAGATCATGCAGCTTCCTCAGAGGGTTTGGTTTTCTCTTAAGAGGCAAGAGAAATAAGCAAAATGGGAAGTGACCACATTTTTTAAAATCCTAGAAAGTTCATTGAACCATTACTGCTGATGCATTATTTACTTAGCAGTAACTCAGTCCAGTAGGGCTGGCAAGTGCCTGGGATGCTTATTTTCTATCCTGACAACTGACAGGGTCGGTCTGGTCTCTCTGTCTGCCCAGCACCACCTCTCTCCCCAGATTCCCATGAGCTGCCCCCAACTTCTATGAGTGGAAGTCAGCCCCAGACATGGGTGAAGTCCACACTGCGTATTTCCATGAGACCATTCTGATTGACTGGAGGTAGGCCAGGCTCAGTGAATGAGAAGTCTCCATTCTGAAATCCACTAAAAAGAAACAAACTTACTCCCTTTAAGCATTTAGGAAGCTCAAGCAACTAAAAGCAAGCTCGCTGTTTATTAATTTCAACTGCTGACCCACTTGAAAAAATCATTGAGAATATGCATGGTAGGGAACTTGCACTCTTAGCAAAAGACCACAGTGAGTTTGCAGGAAACAGACAAAGTCCCTGAGAGAAAAAAGGACTAGTCTTAAGTGCCACTACAAGGTAAGGGCCAAACAGAAGAGCATGTGTTATTCTAAGCTCTCTACGATCTCAACTTTTAGCACCAAACCTTCTCTCTGGGATTCAGTCCATTTCTGAACATTTGCCCTGACTTTCATCAGCTTTGTTCTAACCTTCATGGTTTCTTCAG
>NW_012106586.1:2899361-2906072 GCF_000951045.1 Mandrillus leucophaeus
CTGTCTCAAAAAAAAAAAAAGAGAAGGTTTTATGAGCATATAGATTCGCTCATTTGTTTATGTATATCTATGGCTGCTTTTATGTGCTACTGCAGAGCTGAATAGCTGCTAGATCCCATATGGCTGGCAAAACCTAAAGTATTTACTCTCAGGATCTTTTTTGCTTATTTTTTTGAGACAGGTTTTCACTGTCACCCAGGCTGGAATGTAGTAGTGAAATCACAGCTCACTGCAGCCTCAAACTCCTGAGCTTGCAAGTGATCCTCCTGCCTCAACCTCCCAAATCACTGATACTACCAAGTACGCCACCACTCCCAGCTAATTTTTATTTATTTTTTCTTTTTTTTTAGAGATGGGGTCTCGCTATGTTGCCCAGGCTTGTCTGGAACTCCCGGTCTCCAGCGATCCTCCCGCCTTGGCCTCCCAAAGTGCTGGCATTACAGGGGTGAGCCATGAGCCCAGCCAGTCTCTGATTTTTACTGAAAAAAAAAAAAAGCTTGCCAATCTTTAGGCTGGGTGATATCTGAGGTCCCTTTCAGTTCCAAAGTTCTAAGAATTTCACTTCCAGAGATAAGCAGGAATCTGCCATCAAACACAATGCAGGGAATACCCATTAGCCTCATAATATAATGATTCCAAAAGAACTGTTTCTTTTGTGTTGTCAACATTTCCCATGAAACCTGTAAAATAATACTGACTCACAGAACATTCACGTAAGCTTCCCAGATATTGATTGCTTTGAAAAGCAGGCTCTTGGTTCTAGAAAGCAATATTCATAATTTTTGGAAATTTTGTTCTATTAACAGGTTGACTAGACCATCTGAAAACTTACCAAGTACAATGAAAATGAAAAAAGAAACCCAACTCCCCTAGGAATTCACATCATAAAATATTTATTAATAAGTAAAATGATTTTCCCCTGCCTTTGGTTATTAAAAAATGAGTATCTTTGATGATACCAGTTGCCAACAATGGTTTTACATTATTCAGTCATGAAACAGACAGAATAGAAAGATGATCGATAGATATCTATAGATATAAATGTGTAGAAGACCATACCATAAAACGATTTGTTTAATTACAAAATCTTGCACATCCTTAAAGTTATCTTTTTTTAATAAGTAAACAACACACGACTAAATTCACTTGAATTTGATAATCTGGAACCTTGGCAATGAACACAGTGCCTGTTGAGGCCTGAAAGAGAGACGAAATCAAGAACTGTGTGGGAGAAGAAAGGCAATACGTCTTTGAAAAGCTTTTCTCTTGACTTAATAGTCCCTATTGCCCGAAAAATAAGCCATTTTGATAACAAGAGTATAAAAAGCCTTATGATCTGCAAAGTAAACCATCTCTGTGGTTTAAATTTCATCCCAAGTCTCAGGTTATGACTAAGGAGCTATACTAAGTATCTTTGTAACACATTTCTTTGAATTTTTATAACTAAAACAAGAAAATGTTTTATCAGATCTAGGCAGAAATACTGATCCTCATGTATAAGTATAGTAATTACTTGCACTCAGGACTATATAGACACGGGGATCTGAAAACCAAACAGAAGGAAATCCCAAACCGTAACCACAAGGCAAAATTAAAAGTAACTCAGAGAAGCAGCGGGTGATAGCTTATGATTTCAATATAAAAAAGAATGCATTACCTCTCAGATGTCACCTTAAAGCCAGAAAATTAAGATACAATCAAGAAGGGGGTGAATGGTTTTAATACTACACCACCTACTACTTCAAGATTAAAATCATCCCAGAGTTCTGAAATGTCTTCATTAGTTAAGTAACTATACAATTTATTTCAGTCTCTTTTTAATGTAGAAAATCACTTTGTAATAAGATCTCTACACAAGGTAAAAAAGCACAAAATAGGCCCCAAAAGCACAAAAATAGACAAAATGTGTATCTTTTTACGATGAAATGAAGGTGTGCCTGTGGAATACTGAGGCTGATGACTGATCTCACAGAGTTCAAACAGGTTTCCTTTTAGAATAGTCCTGTTATTTGTGTCTTCCCCTTAACCTTGGATGCATTAAAAAAATAAAAATAAAAAAAACATTAAATAATGGCCCAGGCTGGGGGCAGTGGCTCACGCCTGTAATCCCAGCACTTTGGGAGGCTGAGACAGGCAGATCGCTTGAGGTCAGGAGTGTGAGACCAGCCTAGCCAACATGGTGAAACCCCGTCTCTACAAAAAATACAAAAACTTAGCCGTGGGGGCAGGCACCTGTAATCCCAGCCACTTGGGAGGCTGAGGCAGGAGAATTGCTTGAATCCAGGAGGCTGAAGTTGCAGTGAGCCGAGATAGCACCACTGCACTCCAGTCTGGGCAACACAGCAAGACCCTGTCTCATTAAAAAAAAAAAAAAGACCCAGGTAAAAGGGAGATACCAGGCATTTTGATCTTGTGCACTCAACAACAAAAAAATAATAACAACATAATAAAAACCCTTAATTTATCAGTTTATAAAATTCTTTCGCCAACCATATCTCAAGGGCACTTGGGACTCAAGCATTTGTTACACGCCCATCAGCAACATCACAGGCAACTCCAGCTGAGGCCAGTTTCCCATCATAAATCAATGATACCCTGGGTGACACATATCCAGAAATGCTCATTTGGAGATGTTTTCATACAGTCTGGGGGCAAATGAAGCCATCCAAAGGAACCGTGCCACAAATACCACCGACACGTGCGGACTTCCACCTGGAGAACCCACCCCTGCCTTCCTCTCCCTTCAGTAAAGGAACCCGCCAGTGACTCTGCGTTATACAGTCACCGCTGGGTACATCTTCTGTTCACTGTTGGTGTGAGGGAAGGGGGACTGAATCTGCCTGTAGCCAGGCTGCAGGCCGTCCATGAAAGGTGGCACAGCAGTCATGGGCACAGAGTCATGCTGCACCGTGTACCCCACGTATGGGGGATGCAGATACTGCCCTTGATGTGGCACAATCTGGGTGGCCTGCTGACAGTTCAGCACCGAGAAATTCGTGGGCATGTTGACATACACATTGTTCATGGTCCCTTCCGGCAAGCAACAGTTGGTCTGTGACCTTGTTGGGGGCGCCCGGGCCCCCGAGTTGGCGCTGGAGCTGGAACTGGCAGCTGTGCTGGACTGGCGTGAGGACGACCCCCGGGAGGTGCTGGCACTGGGGATCATGGGGATGGTCTCCATCAAGCGGTTACCCCCTGGGGCTCGGCTCTGTTGGGGATCCTGCTTAGGCCGGAGACATCTGCAGCAACAGGCTGCCACCAGGGACCCCAAGATGATAAAGGCGACAAACACAGAGCCAACGATGAGGAACGGCACGTAGATGGGCACTGAAGCAAAGGACAGAAACACAACATTATGATTTACTCTGGGAATGCAGTCCAATCGCCGACTGGCAATGGCAATGAATGAATGCGCAACACCGATACGCACAGCTGAAGGGCCGACACTGGGCTAATCTGTTCATATATTAGGAGTCCATAAGATGCACCATTCTTTATCAAGCGTTTAGAAAGATCCTGAGACCCTACAGGCATGGCAGTTCAGCCCCTAGAAGCAAACTGTTTATATTTAGTTCAACGCATCAACTGCAAGACTGATTGAGCCAGATATCCAATTCAGCAAAAATATGGGTTTAATAGGTTAAGACAGTTATGGTTCTAAACTTCCTACCATAATCGAACTGTCCAAACAAGTCTGCCCTACCATATTGTTGTAGGATCTTCATAGTAAAAATGACTTTAAACTTATTTAAAGTCTTTTTTCCCCCAGAAAGTTAAGTTCCTTGCAAATTTCTCTTTACCATTCTTTAGCAAGTTCTTTTTTCATCAGCAGTTAAGTCAAAAATGTCGGCCAGACTCTAAGTCACTACTATTTCCAAAAGGCATCTGTGCGGCACAAGAGGGTCAAGGAGGGGCTGAAAAAAGACCCTCCTCACTCTTCCCTAGCAAAAGCCAGGGTCCTTGGGTAGCACTGGGTCCAGGTGACGGGGTCTGTGTGCAGGTGGCGGGAAGTTATTCCAGGCATTGGGCCATCCTGAAACAGTGTCCCAAGAGCGAACATCAGGAGCAACAAGACACGTGGTGCAGGAAGAAGAGTCACCCACGGCGAGCCAAGAAAGGCAAGCGTGCCCAGGGAAAGCCCTCAGAGCATAAAGCAACGGCCATGATACTTCACCAGGGAAGCTGCTTTTAAAATAGAAAACAATAAAAAGTAAAAATAAAAACCTTTTGATAAAACCACTAGCAAACTCCATTTTAAAATTAGTTTCTGGCGGGGCATGGTGGCTCACGCCTGTAATCCTAGCACTTGGGGAGGCCAAGGTGGGTGGATCACCTGAGATCAGGAGTTCCAAGACCAGCCTGGCCAACGTGGTAAAACCCCGTCTCTACTAAAACCACAAAAATTAGCTGGGTGTGGTGACGCGCACCTGTAATCCCAGCTACTCTGGAGGCTGACGCAGAAGAATCGCTTGGACCCAGGAGGCAGAGGTTGCAGTAAGCCGAGACTGTGCCACTGTACTCCAGCCTGGGCGACAGAGTGAGATTCCAACTCAAATAAATAAATAAATAAAATTCGTTTCTTAAAACAATCTTTTAGGAGCCATAGGGATGGCACTATAAGGCTTTAGAAACTAGATGCAGGTTGATGGGGTAGAATCAGACGGGAGGTGCCTGCAGAATGCCTCTGAGCCACTTTGGTGGAATTCTACCCTATGTTACCGACAGCCTGCATTTTCTGATGTGCTCTTGCCCCATCCCCCTGACTATATTTTTGGGAAATACATGAGGACAGGGACGCATTGGGTCTTACTGGTCTTGGCAAAGCATAATGCCAGCCCACAGTCAGATGGGGCAGCACTTTCGGAAGGAGCCCGCACCTTTGAGGTCAGCTCTATGAATACCCTTTGATCATCCATTAGAGCAGCCAGGCTTTCTAATTACGCTCCTTTTGACTGTTCTGGTATTCCTGGAGTCAGTGGTTTTAAAGTATAACACCAGGTGGAATTATGGAGAAATAATGCTTTGTAAGTAAAACAATACTTTATAGGTATTTAACCAAAGGCTGACTGTGGAAGATTTCCTGGAGTTTCAATGCTAAACAGAGCAGTTTCTATATATAGCGCCCGTTTAGCAGGTAGAAACACTTGCCACAGTGCCTGCAGCACAGCTGGTGCCTGGCAGTAGACCTGTTCTAATTACACTATCACTTCAGGCTAACTATGGATCACTGGAGAAGTGGATGCAGGGCTTTTTCCTTGGCGTGTTATAAATATTTCATTCTCTAAATTGAGACACAAGCCCAAAATATGTTATCAAAAAATAAATAAATAAGAGAAAAACAGGAAAAAAATGTACCCCAGTCATAGCAGAAACTGGCTGAAACCAGCCTCAGTCCACATAATGAGTTTTGGGGAGACATAACTGTTCTCTTTCCAGGATTTTTAATTGGAAATGTAAATAACTACACAGGGGTAAGGAATGCAGCGCTACCATAAGCCCCCCAGCAGGCTTAATTAGGCGTGTTGTCCTTCACTGCAGAAGAGAAGTGGAAGAAATACAATTTTTAGGGAAAAAACGTTTAAAAGTAGCGTGAAGAAGGCACCCACACACAACACAGGGCGTCATAAGTCTCGTCATGAGAAGTCCCCACTAGTCCAAAGCCATCCCAACTTTTTGGAAACCATTAATGAGCCCAATTCAGCAGACATCTGACTGTAGCTGTTTGGGGTCTGGCTCGCTTCTCCGGGCTGTCTCATGGCCACACAGTCTGCGAGGCTGAGCCTGCGTTTCAAGACTGCGCTGGTTCTGGAATTACACGCTCTTCAGATTCAAGACAGAACAATGGGAGTAGCATGCTAATAAAATGCTTGACCGCAAAAGGGAACGGCACTGAAAAGAGCTGTCTCTCACCGGGTCCTGGGAGGCAGCTCTAGAAACACAAACCACGCTGTGCCAAAGCTCGGGCAGCCCGAACCCAGGCTCCGGGTGCTACCAGGCTCCGGGTGCTAGCGAGGTCTCCCAGGTACACCCAACGGGCCCACAAAAAGGAGAAGCCGCCCCCTCGGGGATACGTTTGCCATTTTACCTCCCCTCCCCCGAACGAGAGAGAGAGAGAGAGAGAGAGAGAGAGAGAGAGAGAGAAGAGAGAAGAGAGAGAGACTGGTGTAGACACCACCCCAGGGAGGCATTCCGGAAGGTTTCTCAAGAATGAAGTGCAACCTACCAAATTCTTTAACGGGTTTACTTTCCAAGTCTGGCTTTGGCAATTTGAAAAAGAAAAAAAAAAAATCAAAGCCACAAAGAGCAAGGCTGGGCACTGCTCCGATGTTCCACCTACTAAGTCTGACGTGGTAAGGAAAAGTCCAGAAACCCCAGAGGCGGGCCGCTGCAGGGGAGAGGGGCCGCCGCGTGGAGAAGATGGGAATCCGCGGGGTCTGGCACAGGGCAGCAGCCCCCGGGAAAGCTCTGAGGACCTGCCTTCTTTTCGGGGAGCCTTCCGGGAAGGACGTCTGCCAGGCCCTCACGGGCGGGGGCGCACCCTCACCGTCTTCTCGGGTACCCCTAAGACACGGAGACCTATGGAGACGGGAGACGCCAGAGGGGCCCGGAGGACCCTGGTCGGAAGGAATATGGGGGCTATCTGTGGCCCACACTGCCTTAGGAGTGTGATTTTCTTCGGAAAATTCACTCTAAGCCACCCTTTGGCTGACA
>NW_012106586.1:2907732-2920329 GCF_000951045.1 Mandrillus leucophaeus
GCCCAGGAACCCCCGCCCGCGCCGGGCAGCCCCTCACTTTCCTACCCGGGCGAGGAGAAAGGTGTGGCCGTGGGCGGGGTCTGCCTGCTGGAATAGGCGCGGGAGGAAACACAATCTAAGCAATCCAGGCCTCGCTAACACAAATAACAATAATAATGGAAGAAACTCAATTTGCTTTGTGAAGATCTTTGGCATTCAACATTCGGTTCGTTTCTGCAAACTTCTCAAGGGATTACGATTACTGTCCACCCTACAGATCATGAAATCGCCGCTCAGATGAACTCTCTCAGCTTCCAGCAGCTGATGTCCCGGCCCCGGTTGGTCCCAGGCCCTATGCAGGAAGAGCTCCGATGTTGGTGGCTCACTCACACGCCTGGGGCTGTGTCTGGGGGGCTGGAGGCCTCCGCCACAAGGTGGAACGGAGACAGTTCCGCAAAGATGTCACACATTCGGCCACGGTCTGGATGATCTGTGTCCCTTTTTCTTTCTATATTTGGGTGTGGTGATTTATCGGAGTCCAGCAGGAAAGTGCCTCCGTCCAACATGTGGCCGTAGTGGTTTAGACAGCTGCAGTCAGGAAGAAAACAAGGTTCAGACAGACCAGAAATTCAGCTTTGATGAAGGAGAAATTAATAGCTTCTCTCTTCCAGAAGCTGGAACAACAGGTGCTGATGTTATTAAAGCAGCAGTGATTATTTTTAAAGGAACGGATGCCCCTTCCCACACCGTCTGGGAGTCAGCAGACCTGACTTCTAGACCCAGCTCTACTAGTAGAGAATCACTGCGTTTTCCTGGCCTCAGTTTCTTCATCTATAAAGTGGAGCATAGGACGTGATGATCACTAAGGTCCCTTCCAAGTTCATGACTTCAGAACACCGGCAATTTTACTTACAGCAAAGACACTCAGATTCAAGCAGCCGTTGGATGCTTGTGTGTTCTGGTTAATGTGAAGATTCAGACATTGTTGATTATTCTTCCACTTGTCCCAACAATGTCAAATCCAAGAAAAAACCCTACCCTATGTCCCCGCTCCCCAACACACACCTTATTCTTTTCACTAAACCTCTCTCCAAGCATTGCACTTTGTTTTCTTGCAGTTTTTTGGTTGTGTATCATTTTTAGCTACACAGAATTATGTATTTTAAATGCACTATTCACCAGATTTCTTCAGCTAGTAAGCTAAAAAAATTTCAATATCAAGAAATCATTCATTCAAGAAATACATGCCATGCACTTACAGTGTACTGTGTTTTGTGCTGGCTACTGGGACTCATCAAGAAGCCAGACAGCATGGCCATTTCCTTCAAATGGGGCCTAAAGTCTCCTGGGTAAAGCACAGAAATCAGACAAAAAGACAAAGAACTGAATAAGCAAAGAGAATGCAAGTATGATCAAAGCTCTCACCCACAATGAACAGCATCAATTTAAGCACATAATCTAGGTTAGGGTGGGGAAGGAGGTCAGAAAAATCATCAAAGGAATAACACTTAAAATGAGACCAGAAGAAGTCAAAGGAAGACTGAGTTTTTCAGAATGAGTCGTTTTCTTAGAAGATACCATTAGCCACCATTTATTGAGAGCTTACTATGAGCCAGGCACCATGCTAAGAATTTCACATGCGTGATTTTATTTAATCCTCACAGCAGCCCTATGAATAAGACAGTAATACCATCCTCATTTTACTGGTGAGGATACTTGCTCAATCCCTAAAGATAGAGAGTGTTAGTTTGCCTGGACTGTACCCAATTTCTCCTGACTCCTAAGCCCACCCACCACACTGCTGGTCACCACAGCCTCCATTAGAGAGAGCCCAGGATTGATTAACTGGGAGTTCTGTACAGACCATGAGATGGCTAGGTATCATCTTCCCATGGCAGCACGAGTTGATTTGGGTGGTGTTCAGAGGGTGAATACTTTCAGTTTTTGCCATTTGGAAAAACAATTAATGCAAGAGAATTGTACTTATTGTACTATTTAGAATTGTATAATTTCAGACAGTACCTATGCCATAACCTCCTTTCACGATCCACTGATCCTATTCACCAAAACATCCACAATTTGTTAGAATTTATTTATGAAGAAAAAAATTGTTTAACATTTCATATTGGAATTGATTTGGTGACTGGATAGTGCCACCTTTAAAACACAAAGTTTTTCCCAAATAGTCTACAATTTAATCTATAATTGGTGAACTTAGAAGTATGGTGCTCTAGGCAAATTCGTCTTCTTCTTTTTTTTTTTTTTTTTTATTACTGTGTTTCCTTTCTTCCTTAACAGTTAAGGGGAGGCCCTCTCACGGTTACTCTATGTAGTGGTTGACTATCTTCAATGCTGAAAGGTCGTTTATGTCACTTTGTCTCTCTTGTATTATCGTTTCTTTGTGTATCTGGAATGCTGTACTGAAATTTTATAAAATAACTTGCCAAGGATTTAGTGAGGTTCTGCTTGGGAGGTGCTACTGGGAGATGTTAAAATAGTCTTGTTCCTTCCGTAGGAAATAAAAAAATCCCTCATTGGTCTTAAAAGACAACCAAAACTATTTTACTCATTTCTTCTGAGAAACTATAACTAGTAATTACAACATAAAGGTAGTAGTAATCATAATTTATGATAATCAAAATGAAATGTCAGGCAGTCTGCCAAAATATATTTAAAAACATATGAAAGAGTGCTGCCCCCTTTTTTAAACAGTTGAATTCTATAGACACTAACTGAAAAAGTGTATTTTCAAGTTATTTTACCTTTCAGTATGTGCCTGTGTGTGTATATATATAGGTATATATATATAAATAAAATCCAATTCATTTAAAAGCAAATTTCTGACACATCTTCACTAGTACAAATAGCAAGTCATGTAACTAAAGAAATGATCACTGATGACTTTACTAACTAGAGTTGATACAAATCAGATGGAGGTAATCATATTTCATTTGGCTGGCAGTTCTAAAAGCTGCAAGATCTACAGTGTTTTTCTGCAAGTTTCAGCAAGAGCAGAAGGTTCTTACCATCTGCACACCCATCAGCAGTCTGTTTAGGGAGAATGGCTTTCACTAGGTTCATTCATCTTTTTCTCATCTTTTCTCGTAAATAGAAATAGTATTGAAAATTTGGCATTTGGTTTACCAAAAGTTCTTTTAAATTAAAGTGTTTTTGTTAAAACCCAAACAAATATGTTAATTTACATTTATTTTAATTTTGTCTTCTGATTACCTAACCTCATCTAAAAATAAAAATGTTCATAAATTTGTGAAAAAATTGTTCTTGCTTTAAGATTTTTAATTTTTCACCCTCCTTATTTTTCTTGTAATTGACATACTGACTTCCAGAAAAGTAATTTTCATATTTTCAATTATATTTTTTCTCATTTGTCATTATAAACTATTGACATAGTTCTCTCTCATCCCCCCTCCTTACTCCATTGTTTTACTGAACCCCCTTTAATTTTTGATTTTGAGGTTTACTATGGATACATTTTCATTTTGGAGATATGGAGTTTCATGGAGGGCTTATTTCACTAATGCCTTCATATCTAAAAGAATGGCATAAGGGAAAGCAAAATGTGCGAAGATTTGCAAATCATATATATGAAAAGAATCTAGTATCCAGAATATAAGAGAACTCTTACAACCCAGAACAAAAAAGCAACCCAACCCAAAAAACTGGCTTGAATAAACATTTCTCCAAATAACATCTACAAAAGGCCAATAAGCACATGAAAACACCTCCAACATCATTAATTGTTAGAGAAATGCAAATCAAAACCACAAGATACTGCTTTACTTTCACTAGGATGGCAATAATAGTAATGATGATGATAATGGGAAATAATGTTGGTAAGGTTGTGGGGAAATCAGATCCCTTGAACGCTGTTGTTGATGGAAATGTAAAACGGTTCAGCCACTGTGCAAAACAGCTTGACAGTTCCTCAAAAAGTCAGACATAGAATAACCATATGACCCTGCAGGTCCACTCCTAGGTAACCCCAAAGAGATGAAAACATATGTAGAGACAAAAACTTCTATATAAATGTCCATAGCAGCACTATTTACAATAGCCAAAGGGTGGAAACCACTAAAATATCTGCTAACTAATGAATGGATGTACAAAATGGGTTATAGTCGTATGATTGGAATGTTATTTGGGCATAAAAAGAAATGAAGCATGAATACATGCTACAACCCAGAAGAACTTCGAAAACACTGGGCAAGTGAAAGAAACCAGACACAGAAGGCACATACTGCATGAGCCCATTTATATAAAATGTCCAGAAGAGGCAAATCCAAAGAGACAGAAAGTAGATCAGAGCTGGGCGTAGTGGCTCACACCTGTCATCCTAACACTTTGTAGGGGTTGAGGCAGCTGGATGGCTTCAGCCCAGCAGTTTAAGATTGGCCTGGGTAACATAGTGAGACCCTGTCTCCACAAATTTTTTCTTTCAAAGTAGATCAGTGCCTGTCAGGGGCTGGGAGGAAGGAAGAAGGGGAAGTGACTGCTTAATGGGTACAGGGTTTCCTTTTGGAGTGAAAATGTTCTGGAACCAGACAGTGGTGATGGTTGCACACATTATGAATATAATAAATGTCACCAATGGTATTTTCATGTTGTGTGTATTTTACCATAACAAAAAAGAATCTAGAACAAATAAATAAATACAACCCTGCAGCTGTGAAAGTAGTTATCTGCCCATGATGTCACTTGAAGGTTCTGAAGCAGGTGCACCAATTTTGAGAGGATCTATTCTTTTAACAGTGAATGGCCCAGAAAGAGAAACATTTAGAAAGTCTGAAACACAGCCAGATACCTCTGAGCATGATTCCAAGTCCCTAAGCTCAATGTTGCAAACCCTGTTACGGACTGAATTGTGTCTCCCCCAAATTCGTATGTTAAAGCCCCTAATCCCTAACGTGACTTTACTAGGAAATAGGGCCTCTAAAGAGGTAATTAAGGTTAAATCAGTGGGGTCCTAATCCAAAAGGACTGGTGTCCTTATGAGAAGAAGAGACACCAGCCATGTGTTGGCAGAGAGCAAAGGTGGTGTCCTCACTCAGTGAGAAGGCAGCTGTCTGAAAGCAAAGGAGAGAGGTCTCAGGAGAAACCCAAACTTGCAGGCAACTTGATCTTAAACTTCCAGCATCCAGAACTGTGAGAAATAAATGTCGGCTGTTTAAGCACCATCTGTGGCATGTCTTATGGCAGCCCGAGTTGACCAATAGACCATCCCTCCCCTTTCTCCTCTCCACTAACATCAGGAATGCCATGAGATGCAAGCATGAGGTCTTCCTTCACCATAGTCCTCAAATGTAAGGCAGCTTGGGCCTTAACTCTATCTATGGATCATGCAGGGATGACTTGAAGTGACAGGAGCTACATATGCCCTAGAAACAGTTTGAGAAAACTAGATCTCAGTGTAGGATAAGAGACAGTTAACATGTGCTGATGTGAAATGGTTGGAGAATGGAGTGAGGCCAACCGGCTGCTAAGATTTGAATATTGTACATATCCAAGTTCAATTTCCTCCAGTACATTTTATTCTGGTCTCTATGGAATTAGGATTTCTTTTATTCCCTTGTCTCTTCTTCCAGACAATCAACTCCTTGAAAATGGAAACTAAACCCTACTCATTGTTTTTTGCTGTTGTTGTTTGTTTGTTTGTTTTGAGACAAGATCTCATTGTCACACAGGCTGGAGTGCAGTGGTGCAATCATGGTTCACTGCAGTCTCAACCTTCTGGTCTCAAGAGATCCTCCTGCCTCAGCCTCAGTTGGGTCTACAGGTGTGTGCCACCATGCCTGACTAATTTTTTATTTTTGTGGTGATAGGGTCTTGCTATGTTGCCCAGGCTGCTCTTGAACTCCTAGGCTCAAGCAATCCTCCCATCTTGACCTCCCAAAGTGCTGGGATTGCAGGTGTGAGTCTCTGCACCCAGCCCTTGCTTATTTCTGAGTGCTCTGAGTGCTGGACATAAAGTAGGCTCAATTTATCCGTTCAATAAATATTTATTAAGCATGTAGTATATGCCAGGCACAAAAATCCTCAGTGTTGACTTATTCGTTTCAAGGAATTTGAAACCAGTGAAATTACCTAAATGTGAAAATCATTCTGAGTACTGTACAGCAGCTCGGATATAGGCTATCTGATAAGACTAGGGGAAAAAAAAATATCTGATGCTTCCTCGCACCCAGTGGTTCACGCCTGTAATCCCAGCATTTTGGGAGGCTGAGGCAGGGGATCATTGGAACTCAGGAACCAGCCTGGCCAATATGGTGAAACCCTGTCTCTACTAAAAATACAAAAACTAGCCAGGCATGGTGGTGCACACTTGTAATCCCAGCTACTAGGGAGGCTGAGGGATGAGAATCACCTGAACGAAGGAGGTGGATGTTGCAGCAAGCTGAAATTGTGCCACTGCGCTCCAGCCTGGGCAACAGAGCTAGATTCCATCTAAAAAATAAATAAATAAAAATAACGGATGCTTGAGAATAAATCCTTGGACGGTGGTTTTAGAGGGGAAGGTGATTCCTAGTGATTCCTAGTGCATAGCCTCCCATGGTCCTGCCCTCACAGATTCGAGGCTTAAAATAAGAGTTTTGCAATGAAAGAAGATGCAAAAAAGGAACGAGTGTTTCCTCTCCATTACCATGTGAAAGAAAAATGTAAGCTACCCACAGACGGACAGTAGGACGTGGCAGCTATGTGCTGTCATTGGCGGTCTTCACTTTGGTTGTAGCTGCCTCATGTTCAGTATCGGTGGACAGTGGCAGTGCCAGCATCTTCTGCAGGCACTAGCTGTACCTCCCGGACTTCCGCTCTCAGAATAGAAGGCCTGGCTCAGAGCTAGAGGAGGGATGAGGAAGCTGTGCCCACTTCCTGGTTACCGGGAATATGAGTTCGAGAAGCACCTGGAGACACTTTTCAGGGATTCCCACAGTGGAGAAACATTTCTGAAAGGGATGGAGCAAGAGGAGGTAGAGAAATGTTTTGTACGAAATTATATTGTTTTACATTCAGGCTGAGAAACTAGATTGCTTGAATGTAATTTCACATTTTTAAATAAAATAATTCAGCAGGCATTTTTGGATCATAGTTTCCTTGAGATTTCTTGTTATTAAAATCATTGTTTTTATATGATCAGGTCGTAGGGAAAAAAGTCCCATTGATCCTGGGTGTTTAGATTTGGTATAAATAGGAACTCCCTTTATCAAAGCTGCCTTAGCAGCCTCCTGGTAAAAACACAAAAAGATAAAGAATCATTGTGCTGCTTATTTTAACAGAAGCAGAATTATGGCCTTCACGGCACAGCTCACAGTGGTCGCAATTATCCCTGTCCAAATACGTTAACTTTTTCAAACCAAGCCCTCCCTCATTCTATGGTTTCAACCTCGTTTTTGTACCTTTTGGATTAGTAAGAGATTTTCTTTGGCTTTTGGAAGAAGTCAACCTCTCAGGAAACAATTGAATTAAACTTCATGTTTGTTTAAAGAGTCCTTGGATAGTACCCCACATCTGCCTTTCCTCAAAACGTCTCCGATGAAAGAATAAACAGAGAATGTCCTGCATTGTGTGGTATCCAAATGAGCAGGAAAATGTTTAACAAGTTCCATATTCTGAAAATGTTCTCGTCCCAATAACACCTTAAGACTTGTTAAGTATTTCAGACCATTTCACAGCTTTACAGTATTCAGTACACTTCCGGCTTCATGCTGTTAATTCTTATATAATATAGTAGTTATCAGAGAGTCTCCAACTAACTAGCCTTCATTACCAAATTAGAAGGAACGGTTGTTTTGTTTTTTAATGTTTTTACATTAGAAAATATACTTGAACAGATGAAGTTCAATCAGCTAATAGCCGCTATTTATTGAGCATCTGGTGTGTGCCAGGCATTGTGCTAAATTTTTTGACATCATTATAGTGTCTCACCGAATAAATACATTATTAAGTAAGGTTAAAAAAAAAAAAAAGGTTTCACTTCATCCGCTTTTCTAAAATTTCCTAAGTTGAAAAGAAATTTCCAGCCTATGCAGAATGTCATCCAAGTATTTTAACACAAAGCCTTTTCTAGTTTTTATTTTCAATGAACTGTTTTCTCATGTTACACAAATGAGATGCGATGTCTTATCAGAGAAAAGTCCACAAAGCACTGGCATTCTTAATTTCTATGACTAATTTCCTTTTTGATGCACAGCGGTTTGGTTTTATTAGGTGAACGTATTTCCAGTTACTTTATTCCTGGAAGTGGAACAATTTATTTTGGAGACATGAGGCCCAGAAGAAAATACTAGAAAAATGCAAAACAGAAAGTATAGAAAAGTTTAAGATGATGATTATTACGCACAAGGAAAGTAAAGGGGGAAGTTGCTCTGAAACTATCTTTAACAACGTGAAGGAATATTTTAGGAGGGACCTGAGTGCAGAGAAGACAGACCAGAGGAAGTGGAGTTGAATTACAGAAAAGTGATGTTTAAAGAACCCTCTCTAACCAACATAGATGCAGAAACGGTCATGCAGATGACTTGATAGGTGAGGAGATCTCCCAACCCCTCTGTTTCTTAGAGACTTGTGAAATCACCTCTAGCTTTAGAAGGAGAGGGGGAGTCTTAGGATATTACTATGCCAGTGGACAGGGCCAGCACTGGTTAAAATCCTGGAGACTTCTTACTAGGATTTCTTTCTACCTTACTATACAGTGAAACATTTTGAGGCTTGTCATAAAGAAAACAGCAAACATGGTTGATATTTGTTCTTTCGACACAGGTCAAGCTTTCTAACTTCCTCAAACAAATAAAAAGATGATAATGATTATTATCATTTGAGACAGAGTCTCGCTCTGTCACCCAGGCTGGAGTGCAGTGGCGAGGTCTCGGCTCACTGCAACCTCTGCCTCCCAGATTCAAGCAATCCTGCCTCAGCCTCCTGAGTAGCTGGGATTACAGGCATGTGCCACCACGCCCGGCTAATTTTTGTATTTTTAGTAGAGATGCGGTTTCACCATGTTGGCCAGGCTGGCCTCGAGCTCCTGACTTCAGGTGATTTGCCTCCACCTCCCAAAGTGCTGAGATTACAGGTGTGAGCCACCCTGCCCGGCCTAAAAAGATTTTCAAACAAGACAAAATTGTGACTGCTATTAAATGTATCTGGTAACTGATTCCAGTAGTATTTCAATGCTTTGGAACAATAACCATTTTTAGTGCTTTTGAGAGTGTAAAGAAAGGGAGAGCAGAGAGTGACTTGCCACAGGCCTGCTGCCTGGAGATCTGGTGATCTGTGGGAGTAACACAGTTCTGACTTCTGCACTCGGGAAAGCCAGAGTCAGTTTCAGATGTAGGCAATTTACATTTATAGACCGGGTCAAGCAAATTGGACAGTTTAAGTGAGCACTGAATGAATGGGAACATAAATATGTTGGGGCCTATAAATGGTCATATTTATGGAGTGCAGTAAAATCCGTATCTCTCCCCACTTGGAGAAACCTTGCCAAGTGGATTGAATGCAGTGGTCATGATACTGAGTGCTGAAACCACAGGAGAGGCAAACTCTGGTCTTGATATTGAACTTCCAACGTCTGTAGTACTATTTCAGATGCACTTGAATATTCACTATCCCATGGTAGAGAATGGGTAATAAGTGCTAAGAAACATCAACAACATCAACAACAACAAAACACAAATAAACAAAGAAGCAAACCCCCCAAACCAAAAAGCAAACCACTTCCTTTTGAACTCATTCATAAATCTCCAAAATCTGTACCAGACTGCCAAACTCAGCCTAATTTTGGGGAAAATATACTCCATATGTCATTTGATAGGAAGAGAAAGATTAAGCCAACTCCAAGTAATAAAAAATGGGTAACCAGTCCCACGGCACAGCATTCACTACTGTTTTATTCATTATGGTGGGTTCTGTTTGGTAGTCTTAGAAAAGAAGCTGAAGATTGGAGCCTGGCTTACTTTACAATCCGAGTGTCCGAATAGATTTAGCCTTCCAAATATAGGAAGCACGGTCCTCCAGTTGTTGAACTCCAGTGTGAGCTAGCATTGTGGGGTCTGAGTCCTGAGTAGGGAGCAAGCTCACTAAGCCGTAAGTCTTTCTAAAAGACGACGAGAGAAATCCAAGAAGAGATCCTCTCTGCCGCTTTGCGTGTCACGGTGAGAAAACACCGCCTCCCTATGGAAATATTCTGACATTGTTGCTTTGTCTCCACCTCACTGGAGATTCCAAGATTCCAAGAATAAAGAAAACCTGGGATTCTGATCATTGATGTGTATCAATTTTCACACTCCCTTAATGAATTTCACCATGAGCTATTGATCTCAGCAGACTTCAACACTGATTGTTTTTTCCCCACTAACAAGTAGATTAAGGGCAGTTTAAGTGCTCTAGTTTTCAAGAAGTGATTAAATCATGCTATGTCTAATTGACTAAAATGAATTAGAAATTCTGTTTTTTGTTTGTTTTTAACTTTTTATTTGCAAGTAATTTCAAAATAGAGAAAAAGCTGCAAAAATAAAGAATAGTACAAAAGAACCACTGATTGTTAAGATTCTGGGCGATCCATTTTATGTCCGTGTGGCGACTCATAAAATTGAATTAACCCTACTCCTGATTTGTGGCTATCTGTCACATAGACTTGTAGACAAAAGCACCATCATTACTAGTTTTACATTGTTTGGTATGACAGAACCCAAACCATTCTCTTGCACTGGTCATTGATTTTTCCCTGTTTTCAACAAATTATTAAATCTAAATCCTATGCTTAGGGAAATACTATTTGGGTAGCCCACTGTTAGCAGCTTGGCTAACTTCACACATATTATGAGGCTGAACTTTGGGCCTAAGTGCGAAACTGAATACAATTCTAGGTCTTTCAATTCAGAGAAAAATAAACGAACACCGTAACAGGCCTAAGATTTCCTAGCTTTGGCTCTTGCACTCCATCTTCTGGCGAAAAGTTGGTCTTGAGATGTTTAAATTGAATACACCATTCGTTACAATTAGTTACATGAGGTAGAGCCTTCAGAGCATTAGATTGATTTCAGCAAAAGAAACTTATGAACATGAACGTTATACCCATGAAAATGTACCACCTCCACAGAGAAAAGCAATTTACAGGATCAGAAGGAAGATGACTACAAAGCTAAAATGACGTCCTGTGCTCACCTGGAATGCCAATCTGTGATGCCCATGTCAGGAGTATGCAGGCCAAGGTTTTATGGCCAGGTGACACAGGCAGAGAAGAAAGAGGTGGGAGGCGGGATTAGGCACAGGGATCCATGGTCTGATTATTGGGATTTTACTTTACATCTTAGGTTAACTTTTCTCCAAGACGCCAGCTCTGAGGTCTACACTCCTTGAAGGCAAGAACTGAGTCCTGTTCGTCTTTGTATCATCCACAGACCACACAGTGTCTTGTTGAATGAGTGAACTAAGAATGAGCCACTAATGTATTCACTCTTTTTTTAAATGTGCAGCCATGCTATTTAAATTAATCTGAAACACAAACATTAAATTTAGAAATATTTCTAGAAATACGTCTATGTAGTCACATTTTTCGATTTGCTCCTGGGATGGAACCTATTTGTGGAAACAAATCATCTATTTAGAGTTCTAATTATTCCAGACCTGGAGTGGGCTAGAATGAGTATATAGTTTACATCCAAAATTAACCGTTATCTTTTTGGTTTTTTAAAAGCATCATAAACAATTCTACAGATCCTATCTATAGATTCCATATGCTTTGGCCTCTTCTGGATTTAACAATATTTGCAACATACTCTTAAAAGAAATGAAATAATTGTCATGATGCCATGGTAGTGACTGTCTCAACTGTGAGAAATATGAAGGTTTTGGATAATTGAAGCAACAAGGCATGGAGACAGGTTTCTACACAACATCAGGTTTAAATCTCCCAGGGACTAGGATCCTTTTTGCATAGATAGTCCCTGTCCTTAACCTCATCTATACTTTGACTCTACAAGCTTTGCTGATAAGTTTCACTGAGGGTCAAAATACAATGCAGGGCCAGGCATGGTGGCTCATGCTTGTAATCCCAGCACTTTGAGAGGCGGGCGCTTAAGCTCAGGAGTTTGAGGCCAGCCTGGCCAACATGGTGAAACCCTATCTGTATTAAAAGTACAAAAATTAGCTGGGTATGGTGGCTTATGCCTGTAATCCTAGCTACTTGGGAGGCTGAGGCAGGAGAGTCACTTGAACCTGGGAGGCGGAGGTTGCTGTGAGTGGAGATGGCGCCACTGGACTCCGGCCTGGGCAACAGAGAGAGACTCCGTCTCAAAAAAAGACAAAAATATACAGTACAGTATTATAACTAATTCTGACCAAAGGGAAAAATAGTGAAAAAGACTTGCCATTTATCAAAGACCTACTGTGTGCCCCAGATTCTCTACATGCATTGCCTCCTTTCATCTTCTAAGCACCATTTGGGATCATAGAGACACGCAGAGCTCAGCTTTGGCCTTGCGTTCAGCTGAAATCCTGCTGTCTGCCTTTGCTTCCATTCTGGAAGCCTGCTTTATGTCACCCCTGAACTTGCATCTGATCAATGGTCATCTACTTGCATAGGCTACCATTGTATCTAATCAT
>NW_012106586.1:2926579-2927244 GCF_000951045.1 Mandrillus leucophaeus
TGTTACGCTCCTGACGTAGTTAATCTAAAATTAGAGCACTAATGTGACCACATGGGTCTCCTCAGATACAACTAAACTGCCATTTGAGGGGAAGTTGTTGGGGAATGAAGCAGTGTGTTTGTAAGATTGGCACAAACGAAGCCAACTAGCCTGTGAGTGAGGATGCTAGTGACAGAAGGCAAATGGACGGGGCAGATAAGATCAGTGGTTCCCAAAGTGATTTTAGGACCAGCAACATCAGCATCACCTGGGAACTTGTTAAAGGCAGATTCTCGGGCCTCGCTTTGGCCTGTGGAGCCAGGCTCAGCAATCTGGGCTCTAACATACACTGTTTTTTTTTTTTTTTTTTTTTGAGACAGACTCCTGCTCTGTGCCCAGGCTAGAGTACAGTTATATGATCTCAGCTTACTGCAGCCTCCACCTCCTGGGCTCAAGTGATCTTCCCACCTCAGCCTCCTGAGTAGCTACAGGGGCATGCCTCCACGCACAGCTAATTTTTGTATTTTTTATGGAGACGAGGTATCGCCATGTTGCCAGGCTGGTCTTGAACCCCTGAGCTCAAGTGATCCGCTCGCCTTTGCCTTTCAAAGTGCTGGGATGACAGATGTGAGCCACCGCGCCCGGTCTCCAACACACTCTCCATGATTCTGATGCTGCTGAAGCCT
>NW_012106586.1:2930229-2932225 GCF_000951045.1 Mandrillus leucophaeus
GAGAGGTGGAGTCTATTTTCCCACACTTAGAATCTGGGCAGCTTTGTGATTTACTTTACCTAACAGAATGCAGCAGAAGTGACCATTCTGAACTCCGTTCTCAGGAGGCTTTGCAAGCTTCCATTCTCAGCCTTTGAACCCTCTCATGTCATGAGAGCAAGCTCAGTTCTCTACAGGAAGATGAGAGACGGTGTGGAGCAGAGACATACGACAGGCAGCCCTCCACCCACCCGGCAAGTGGCTGCAACCACGGGAGCTGAGTCAGCCCAACTGAGACTCTACAGTTCTGGCCCAGGTCAGTAGAACCACCCAACTAACCGACAGAATGGTGAAGAACAGATGTTTATTGTTAAATACAACTGAAGTTTTATGGTTACTGGTTACACAGCGTTATGATAAAAATAATGATATAGTTAATGATTACTTTTGTGTGTGTGTGGTTTTTTTTTGAGACGGAATTTCACTCTTGTTGCCCAGGCTGGAGTGCAATGGCGTGGTCTCGGCTCACTGCAACCTCTGCCTTCCAGGTGCAAGTGATTCTCCTGCCTCAGCCTCCCAAGTAGCTGGGATTACAGGTGCCCGACACCAAACCCAGCTAATTTTTGTATTTTTAGTAGAGACAGGGTTTTACTGTGTTGGCCAGGCTATTCTCAAACTCTTGACTTTAGGTGGCCCACCAGTCTTGGCCTCTCAAAGTTCTGGGATTACAGGCATGAGCTACCTTGCCCAGTCAATTATTACACTTGAATAAGAATAACAGGTTTATCCTTTTATTCCAGAAATCAATGTTATCATGGTAATATTTGGCCTTGTCGCAGTAACTTTTCCACTTAGCCATTTAGAATTCAGCCAAAGTATGGATTTGGTGCATCTCTAAGAGGTAATAATTGTTATCTTCAGCTTAAAAATAATTTTTAAAAAGCACACGTACAATTGAGGCTCATGAGGGGTTCTCAGACCCAAGTTCTAGTGTATCTCACTCCAGAGCTGTGTTCTTACCACTAAGCTACATCCGTCTGAGGAAGCTCACAACTGTAATCCCAGCACTTTAAGTGGCCAGGAAGGGAGGATCACTTGAACCCAGGAGTTCAAGACCACTCTGGGCAACATAGAGAGGCCTTGTCTCTACAGAAAATTTAAAAATTAGCCGGGCATGGTGTTGCATGCTTGTAGTCCCAGCTACTCAGGAGGCTTGAGCCCAGGAGTTCGAGGTTGCAGTGAGCTGTAATCACACTATGCACTTCAGCCTGGGTAATAGAGCGAGATACTATCTTTAAACAAACAAACAAAACAAATAAAACAACTCCAGCTACATCAGGAATGAGCTCCAGCAAGAACAGAGAAGTCATTCTATGGCATGATAGATGACTTATTCTGGGTAGAAAACGAAGAAAGCTGCTTCCATTTGAAAACTGATACCTGTATACACTATTAAAAATAACTTGGACCAGGTGCGGTGGCTCAAGCCTGTAATCCCAGCACTTCGGGAGACCAAAGTGGGCAGATCATGTGATGTGAGAAGTTTGAGACCAGCGTGGCCAACATGGTGAAACCCCGTCTCCACTAAAACTACAAAAATCAGCTGGGTGTGGTGGCTTGCACCTGTAATCCCAGCTACCCGGGAGGCTGAGGCAGGAGAATCACTTGCACCTGGGAGGCAGAGGTTGCAGTGAGCCAAGATCATGCCACTGCATTCCAGCCTGGGCAACAGAGCGAGATTCTATCTCAAAAAAACAGTATTAATTTGATGATTTTCTGGGAAAAGGGTCTGATAGCAGGAAGTACTATAATCCCATCACATACTGACACACAGATACTCAGTAAAAGTTTATTGAATTGATGAAACACGTTTCAGTGAAATATATTTTGCAGTTTAAAGAAAAATCTTACTTTTTTTTTTTTTGAGACACAGACTTGCTCTGTCACCCTGAGTAGAGTGCAGTGGCACAATCATGGCTCACTGTAAACTTGAACTCCTCAATTCAAGTGATCTTCC
>NW_012106586.1:2937935-2942833 GCF_000951045.1 Mandrillus leucophaeus
CCCAAGTAGTTGAGACTACAGGCACTTGCCACCACGCGCAGCTAATTTTTGTACTTTTAGTAGAGACGGGGTTTCACCATGTTGGCCAGGCTGGTCTCGATCTCCTGACCTCGTGATCTGCCCACTTCAGCCTCCCAAAGTGCTGGGATTACAGGCCTGAGCCACCATACCCGGCCTATTCATCATTTATTTGTGTTGAGAACATTCCAAATCTTCTAGCTATTTTGAAATACACAATATTGATAACTGTAGTCATCCTGTACTAAAAAACACTAGACCTTATTTCCTCTAACTGTATGTTTGAACGCATTAACCAACTTCACTTCATCCCTCCTCTCCCCCCACCCCTTCCCAGTCCCTGGTAACCATCACTCTAACTTCTGCTCTATGAGATCAATGTTTTTAGCTCCCCAATATGAGTGAGAACATGCAATATTCGTCTGTGTCTGGCTTATTTCACTTCACAGAGTGACCTCTGGCTCCATTCATGTTGCTGCAAATGATATGATTTCCTTCTTTTTATGGCTGATGAGTATTCCATTATGTATATATCTCACATTTTCTTTATCTATTCATTCGTTGATGGATACTTACATTGGTTCCACATCTTGGCTGTGGTGGATAGGACTGCGATAAACATGGGAGTGCAGATATCTTGATAAACTTACCGCTTTTGGGGGGGTATATATGCCTAGAAGTAGGATTGCTGGATCAAATTAGCCATTATTTTATTTACTCTGCAAACATTTATTGAGCACTTACTAGGTGGTAAACTAACACAGAATATAAAAGTAAAAAGATACTTAACCTATAGGAAGGAAACAAACGTGATAAATAAAGAATTAAATAAGACGTAGTGAGTGCTACGGTGAATCTTGTTGAACCTGGGCATAGAGGAGGGGAGCAGTGAAGAAACCACCCCTGAAGAGGAGAGTCCCAAGCTAGGTGAAGAAGAGGGAGGGGGGTTTCAAGCAGGAGGAGGGGACTCTGCAAAGACAGACCAGTCTGAAAACACAAGGGACTGAGAAGTCCTCCTGACTGGCAGGCCACACTGGAGAGTGGCTGCGGAATGGAGCTGGGAAGAGCATTCAGCTATTGCTAGCATCGTCTGCCAAGGTCAAGCTCTAGAAGATCACTGCACTGGGAGTTTGCAGATGGCCTGGACAGGTTGGATGGAGGGCAGACAGAGACTACAGGAGACGCAAACTGAATATTTTCATTTGTCTCCAATTAGTTACATCATAAACTCTCATCCTCCCAAACCACAGCTGACACTTCCCCAACCAAAATAGGCCAGGATTCCTGGAGGACAAAATTCATTGTTATAAGATCAGTGACTAATTGCAGAATGGAACGAACAAATCAATAAAACGCTTCTTTTTGAAATTTCCAGTATTATTAAAGAAAAAACAGAAATAATGTTTTAAGTTGTTATGTGCATTTAAAAACTGTTAAAAAGTTTAAAAATGTTATATGTTATATTTGTTTTTAAAATGGTGAATGCTACTGAAGCACCTTTTCAATGCACCGTAAGATTCTGAAGCAGAAGGATGCTGCCATCTGGTGCTCGGCCACTGCTTTGGGAGCAAGTTACGTGGAACAGAAAACTACTATTCTTTTGGCCCAGATGTTTTCTTTTCAGCTAATGCGTAGATTCTTACACAGTGCAGCGGGTAAAAAAATCAAAGTTCGTGATAGAAAAATACATAAAAATTGAAGAAACAAATACAGATGGGTGGAAAAGCTGCAAGGATCGCATTGGAAGCAAGTGTGCTCTGCCTTCACAAGCCCGGGGACAGGGCCGAGACCGGGAGAAATGTCTCTTACGCCCCCCAGTGTCTACTGGCCTGACCTGCAGCATCCAAAGATTTTTCAATCATTTTAGAGAAAATCCCGCCAATTTACATCACAGTGAACTTTAATTCATCATCCTTATTTACAAAAGCTTCCTCCTCCTTTTTTATTATGATGACAATAATTTAAATATGTAAGTGCGGTAGACAGAGGCCTGGTGTTTGCTGATGGCTGTGTGCATGGAATTTACGCTGGCTGCAATATGGGGCTAATTAAGGACGCCAAGAGGAGCTCGAGGATGTGATGAGGTGCCTGCTACCCGTGAAGGAACGTGGGAGATCTTCTGAAATTGTTACTGAGTGGACAGGGACCAGGGCTTGTGCCTATAAACTGCAGCAGAGTGTGTGAAAGTGAAGACCGGTGCTGAGCAGAGACCATGGCCAAAGAGGAAAACCGTGAAGACAGGAGGAGAACCAGAGGTAGACACTTGGTGGGAAGCCCTTGTGTACACTGGACCACGGGAGGAAGAAGAACCTGACTAGACCTGGAATTCAGTGTTGCTCCTATCTAGTTTAGCTGGAAGACACACAGTAGAATAAGCATCTCTCAGTAAACAAACAAACAAGAGGCCATTAAGAAAAGAAAAGAAATCCCATTTTAGAGAACCAATCAAATAATGTGATCAAACTAGTGAAGAAAATGGTTTACCTATATCTGCTCTTCCAGTTCTACCAGAAGCTGCTAAAATTTGATGTTTAAAATTCTTTTAAATCTAAGAACGTGGACAAAATTAAAATTCACACCACAGACTTTGAGGAAGTGTTTCCTGCATGTGGTTTTGGTGGGAAGAGGAGATAGAACCACCACAACTCAATGAATCTAATTATTCACCTGTTCCTTGGAAGCCCGATCTCCTCCACCTCCTTAAGCCTTGAGACCAAGACCCCAGAACTGTGCCTGCTGCACAGGAGATCTCAGTAAATGTTTGTTTATACGATTTGAAATGACCAAGATAAAAGGATGCAAGAAGATCTCACAGACACAGAACAATGACTACTATTATATCACTAAATACTCTACAACTCATTTGTCAGTAGGTTGGATATTTTTGGGAAGCAACTTCTCATGTGCTGATACCCACCCTTCTATATTTCCTCAAGAGTACCTTATTGTCAGTCTCCACCAACTCCCTCTTCCCCTCAATGAAAATGTATTCCTGGGCTGGGTGCAGTTGCTCATGCCTGTAATCCTAGCACTTTGAGAGGCTGAAGTGGGTGGATCACCTGAAGTCAGGAGTTCAAGACCAGCCTGGCCAACATAGTGAAGCCTCATCTCTACTAAAAATACGAAAATTAGCCGTGCATGGTGGTGCACGCCTATAGTCCCAGCTACTCAGGAGGTTGAGGCAGGAGAATCTCTTGAACCCAGGAGGTGGAGGTTGCAGTGAGCTGAGATTGCACCACTGCACTTCGGCCTGGGTGGCAGAGTGAGACTCCATCTAAAAAGATAAATAAACAAATAAACAAATAAATAAATTAAAAGTTTTCCATCAGAAAGCCACCTGTTCATTCTTTCTGACACTGATTTATTATAATCACAAATGCACTGCTTTCCAGAGCACAATTTGTGTGGCTGCTCAAAAACGTCATAAGGCACAACAGCTAACAAAACTTATCTTACCAATAAAGTATCAAGATAATTCAATTGTATTCAAAGGAAGAAGAAACACTTTTTATTGACTAACACCGCTGGTTTGACATAAGTGAACCCGGAGCAGTGGGAAGAATGGAAGCAGGTTTTAGTCCACAGCTTCCCGTGCTTCATGCTCTCATGGTCCAGGGATAGTATTTTCAAAACGCAGTGTCTCTGCTCTTTTGAGATGCAGCGGATGAACACGACAGTCACGCCTTACTTTTCCCCATGAATCAAAAGAATGTGAAGTATGCCCGGTAAAACAATCTTCGGCTATACCCACTGAATGAACCAGGAACACGGTGTGTCATCGGGAGAGGGCAGCACATTCCCCCTGGCTACATCCAGAAGCTGGTTTCCCTTTGAGTCGGCTGAAGAGCGTCCCAAGTCCTCACTCCACCCTAAAAAGCCCAGAGTTACAAGCATGGGTGGCTGTGAACTGCAACTGCGAGGCTTCCAAAAATCAAGGCTGACTCCTCATGCAAATTTCAGGACCACCCTGGACATTAAAACACACACACAAACAAACAAAAACCATATAGCGAGTTCTCTTTTCTGGGACCTGGAGTGGTTCCAGCTCCCACCCGCATAGAAGTGATGATTCCTCGACGTGAAAACCCCAAGAGGCCTTAGGGGCAGATGGCTTTCTTGGTTCTGTGGAAGTAAAATGCTTGAGAAGTGACTTATCCAGGGGTATCTAAATTTTTGTTTTTAGTTTTCTAAGTATTAGATGTGGCTGGTCTTTCTGGGCATAGTTCCATAAATGTCGTCTTTAGGATAACTTGACAAATCCTGACTTGGGCAGGTGCGGTGCACATGCCTATAGTCCCAGCTACTCAGTAGGCAGGAGGCTGAGGCAGAACATCTCTTAAGCACAGGGTTCGAAACAGCCTGGGCAACATAGGGACACCTCATCTGAGATTAATTAATTTAAAAAAAATACTGATGTGAGGGGTAAAAAAATCACATTCAGGAAAAGCCTGATCTTGTAGTTGGTGTGTAATCACATATTTCCTAGTGGAGATTGCATTTTATTCTGCCTCAGCTGAGGGTCAGCAGTGGACCACAGACACAAGTCAGCAGAGTGGAGGAAACACCCAAAGTCGCACGTGGCCAGTGGCTGGCCTGTATTGAGAGGAAAATGACAGACCATGCGTTCCATCTAGTGTCCTTGGTTTTCTTAGGAAAATCAAACAAACAGCAAACAGAAAGTCTGAGCAAATAGCCTTGAGAAAGGCAGGCTGACAAGAGACTGCAGACACTTGCCTTTAGAAAGTTCCATCCCAAGAGGGAGCTTTACAAAATAAAAGTCTTGAGAACATGCGGTGTTTGGTTTTCTGTTCTTGCGATAGTTTGCTGAGAATGATGGTTTCCAGCTGCATCCATGTCCCTACAAAGGACACAAACTCATC